>NC_092106.1:41416055-41677104 GCF_045679555.1 Salvelinus alpinus | reverse complement strand
GCTACGAGTGGGTGTTGCTATGGTGACCAGTGAGATATATCTGCTGGAGCGCGTGCTACGAGTGGGTGTTGCTATGGTGACCAGTGAGATATACCTGCTGGAGCGCGTGCTACGAGTGGGTGCTGCTATGGTGACCAGTGAGATATACCTGCTGGAGCGCGTGCTACGAGTGGGTGTTGCTGTGGTGACCAGTGAGATATATCTGCTGGAGCGCGTGCTACGAGTGGGTGTTGCTATGGTGACCAGTGAGATATATCTGCTGGAGCGCGTGCTACGAGTGGGTGTTGCTATGGTGACCAGTGAGATATACCTGCTGGAGCGCGTGCTACGAGTGGGTGCTGCTATGGTGACCAGTGAGATATACCTGCTGGAGCGCGTGCTACGAGTGGGTGTTGCTGTGGTGACCAGTGAGATATATCTGCTGGAGCGCGTGCTACGAGTGGGTGTTGCTATGGTGACCAGTGAGATATATCTGCTGGAGCGCGTGCTACGGGTGGGTGTTGCTATGGTGACCAGTGAGATATACCTGCTGGAGCGCGTGCTACGAGTGGGTGTTGCTATGGTGACCAGTGAGATATACCTGCTGGAGCGCGTGCTACGCGTGGGTGTTGCTATGGTGACCAGTGAGATATACCTGCTGGAGCGCGTGCTACGAGTGGGTGTTGCTATGGTGACCAGTGAGATATACCTGCTGGAGCGCGTACTACGAGTGGGTGCTGCTATGGTGACCAGTGAGATATACCTGCTGGAGCGCGTGCTACGAGTGGGTGTTGCTATGGTGACCAGTGAGATATATCTGCTGGAGCGCGTGCTACGAGTGGGTGTTGCTATGGTGACCAGTGAGATATACCTGCTGGAGCGCGTGCTACGAGTGGGTGCTGCTATGGTGACCAGTGAGATATACCTGCTGGAGCGCGTGCTACGAGTGGGTGTTGCTATGGTGACCAGTGAGATATACCTGCTGGAGCGCGTGCTACGAGTGGGTGTTGCTATGGTGACCAGTGAGATATACCTGCTGGAGCGCGTGCTATGAGTGGGTGTTGCTATGGTGACCAGTGAGATATACCTGCTGGAGCGCGTGCTACGAGTGGGTGTTGCTATGGTGACCAGTGAGATATACCTGCTGGAGCGCGTGCTACGAGTGGGTGTTGCTATGGTGACCAGTGAGATATACCTGCTGGAGCGCGTGCTACGAGTGGGTGTTGCTATGGTGACCAGTGAGATATACCTGCTGGAGCGCGTGCTACGAGTGGGTGTTGCTATGGTGACCAGTGAGATATACCTGCTGGAGCGCGTGCTACGAGTGGGTGTTGCTATGGTGACCAGTGAGATATACCTGCTGGAGCGCGTGCTACGAGTGGGTGCTGCTATGGTGACCAGTGAGATATACCTGCTGGAGCGCGTGCTACGGGTGGGTGCTGCTATGGTGACCAGTGAGATATACCTGCTGGAGCGCGTGCTACGAGTGGGTGTTGCTATGGTGACCAGTGAGATATATCTGCTGGAGCGCGTGCTACGAGTGGGTGTTGCTATGGTGACCAGTGAGATATACCTGCTGGAGCGCGTGCTACGAGTGGGTGTTGCTATGGTGACCAGTGAGATATACCTGCTGGAGCGCGTGCTACGAGTGGGTGTTGCTATGGTGACCAGTGAGATATACCTGCTGGAGCGCGTGCTACGAGTGGGTGTTGCTATGGTGACCAGTGAGATATACCTGCTGGAGCGCGTGCTACGAGTGGGTGTTGCTATGGTGACCAGTGAGATATACCTGCTGGAGCGCGTGCTACGAGTGGGTGTTGCTATGGTGACCAGTGAGATATATCTGCTGGAGCGCGTGCTACGAGTGGGTGTTGCTATGGTGACCAGTGAGATATACCTGCTGGAGCGCGTGCTACGAGTGGGTGTTGCTATGGTGACCAGTGAGATATACCTGCTGGAGCGCGTGCTACGAGTGGGTGTTGCTATGGTGACCAGTGAGATATATCTGCTGGAGCGCGTGCTACGAGTGGGTGTTGCTATGGTGACCAGTGAGATATACCTGCTGGAGCGCGTGCTACGAGTGGGTGCTGCTATGGTGACCAGTGAGATATACCTGCTGAAGCACGTGCTACGAGTGGGTGTTGCTATGGTGACCAGAGAGATATACCTGCTGGAGCGCGTGCTACGAGTGGGTGTTGCTATGGTGACCAGTGAGATATACCTGCTGGAGCGCGTGCTACGAGTGGGTGCTGCTATGGTGACCAGTGAGATATATCTGCTGGAGCGCGTGCTACGAGTGGGTGTTGCTATGGTGACCAGTGAGATATACCTGCTGGAGCGCGTGCTACGAGTGGGTGCTGCTATGGTGACCAGTGAGATATACCTGCTGGAGCGCGTGCTACGAGTGGGTGTTGCTATGGTGAACAGTGAGATATACCTGCTGGAGCGCGTGCTACGAGTGGGTGCTGCTATGGTGACCTGTGAGATATACCTGCTGGAGCGCGTGCTACGAGTGGGTGCTGCAATGGTGACCAGTGAGATATACCTGCTGGAGCGCGTGCTACGGGTGGGTGTTGCTATGGTGACCAGTGAGATATACCTGCTGGAGCGCGTGCTACGGGTGGGTGTTGCTATGGTGACCAGTGAGATATACCTGCTGGAGCGCGTGCTACGGGTGGGTGTTGCTATGGTGACCAGTGAGATATACCTGCTGGAGCGCGTGCTACGAGTGGGTGTTGCTATGGTGACCAGTGAGATATACCTGCTGGAGCGCGTGCTACGAGTGGGTGCTGCTATGGTGACCAGAGAGATATACCTGCTGGAGCGCGTGCTACGGGTGGGTGCTGCTATGGTGACCAGAGAGATATACCTGCTGGAGCGCGTGCTACGAGTGGGTGTTGCTATGGTGACCAGTGAGATATACCTGCTGGAGCGCGTGCTACGGGTGGGTGCTGCTATGGTGACCAGTGAGATATACCTGCTGGAGCGCGTGCTACGAGTGGGTGCTGCTATGGTGACCAGTGAGATATACCTGCTGGAGCGCGTGCTACGAGTGGGTGTTGCTATGGTGACCAGTGAGATATACCTGCTGGAGCGCGTGCTACGAGTGGGTGCTGCTATGGTGACCAGTGAGATATACCTGCTGGAGCGCGTGCTACGAGTGGGTGCTGCTATGGTGACCAGTGAGATATACCTGCTGGAGCGCGTGCTACGAGTGGGTGCTGCTATGGTGACCAGAGAGATATACCTGCTGGAGCGCGTGCTACGGGTGGGTGCTGCTATGGTGACCAGAGAGATATACCTGCTGGAGCGCGTGCTACGAGTGGGTGTTGCTATGGTGACCAGAGAGATATACCTGCTGGAGCGCGTGCTACGAGTGGGTGTTGCTATGGTGACCAGTGAGATATACCTGCTGGAGCGCGTGCTACGGGTGGGTGCTGCTATGGTGACCAGTGAGATATACCTGCTGGAGCGCGTGCTACGAGTGGGTGCTGCTATGGTGACCAGTGAGATATACCTGCTGGAGCGCGTGCTACGAGTGGGTGTTGCTATGGTGACCAGTGAGATATACCTGCTGGAGCGCGTGCTACGAGTGGGTGCTGCTATGGTGACCAGTGAGATATACCTGCTGGAGCGCGTGCTACGAGTGGGTGCTGCTATGGTGACCAGTGAGATATACCTGCTGGAGCGCGTGCTACGAATGGGTGTTGCTATGGTGACCAGTGAGATATACCTGCTGGAGCGCGTGCTACGAGTGGGTGCTGCTATGGTGACCAGTGAGATATACCTGCTGGAGCGCGTGCTACGAGTGGGTGTTGCTATGGTGACCAGTGAGATATATCTGCTGGAGCGCGTGCTACGAGTGGGTGTTGCTATGGTGACCAGTGAGATATATCTGCTGGAGCGCGTGCTACGAGTGGGTGTTGCTATGGTGACCAGTGAGATATACCTGCTGGAGCGCGTGCTACGAGTGGGTGCTGCTATGGTGACCAGTGAGATATACCTGCTGGAGCGCGTGCTACGAGTGGGTGCTGCTATGGTGACCAGTGAGATATACCTGCTGGAGCGCGTGCTACGAGTGGGTGTTGCTATGGTGACCAGTGAGATATACCTGCTGGAGCGCGTGCTACGAGTGGGTGTTGCTATGGTGACCAGTGAGATATACCTGCTGGAGCGCGTGCTACGAGTGGGTGCTGCTATGGTGACCAGTGAGATATACCTGCTGGAGCGCGTGCTACGAGTGGGTGTTGCTATGGTGACCAGTGAGATATACCTGCTGGAGCGCGTGCTACGAGTGGGTGTTGCTATGGTGACCAGTGAGATATACCTGCTGGAGCGCGTGCTACGAGTGGGTGTTGCTATGGTGACCAGTGAGATATACCTGCTGGAGCGCGTGCTACGAGTGGGTGTTGCTATGGTGACCAGTGAGATATACCTGCTGGAGCGCGTGCTACGAGTGGGTGTTGCTATGGTGACCAGTGAGATATACCTGCTGGAGCGCGTGCTACGAGTGGGTGTTGCTATGGTGACCAGTGAGATATACCTGCTGGAGCGCGTGCTACGAGTGGGTGTTGCTATGGTGACCAGTGAGATATATCTGCTGGAGCGCGTGCTACGAGTGGGTGTTGCTATGGTGACCAGTGAGATATACCTGCTGGAGCGCGTGCTACGAGTGGGTGCTGCTATGGTGACCATTGAGATATACCTTCTGGAGCGCGTGCTACGAGTGGGTGTTGCTATGGTGACCAGTGAGATATACCTGCTGGAGCGCGTGCTACGGGTGGGTGTTGCTATGGTGACCAGTGAGATATACCTGCTGGAGCGCGTGCTACGGGTGGGTGTTGCTATGGTGACCAGTGAGATATACCTGCTGGAGCGCGTGCTACGAGTGGGTGTTGCTATGGTGACCAGTGAGATATACCTGCTGGAGCGCGTGCTACGAGTGGGTGCTGCTATGGTGACCAGTGAGATATACCTTCTGGAGCGCGTGCTACGAGTGGGTGCTGCTATGGTGACCAGTGAGATATACCTGCTGGAGCGCGTGCTACGAGTGGGTGCTGCTATGGTGACCAGTGAGATATACCTGCTGGAGCGCGTGCTACGAGTGAGTGCTGCTATGGTGACCAGTGAGATATACCTGCTGGAGCGCGTGCTACGAGTGGGTGTTGCTATGGTGACCAGTGAGATATACCTGCTGGAGCGCGTGCTACGAGTGGGTGTTGCTATGGTGACCAGTGAGATATACCTGCTGGAGCGCGTGCTACGAGTGGGTGTTGCTATGGTGACCAGTGAGATATACCTGCTGGAGCGCGTGCTACGAGTGGGAGTTGCTATGGTGACCAGTGAGATATATCTGCTGGAGCGCGTGCTACGAGTGGGTGTTGCTATGGTGACCAGTGAGATATACCTGCTGGAGCGCGTGCTACGAGTGGGTGTTGCTATGGTGACCAGTGAGATATACCTGCTGGAGCGCGTGCTACGAGTGGGTGCTGCTATGGTGACCAGTGAGATATACCTGCTGGAGCGCGTGCTACGAGTGGGTGCTGCTATGGTGACCAGTGAGATATACCTGCTTGAGCGCGTGCTACGAGTGGGTGTTGCTATGGTGACCAGTGAGATATACCTGCTGGAGCGCGTGCTACGAGTGGGTGTTGCTATGGTGACCAGTGAGATATACCTGCTGGAGCGCGTGCTACGAGTGGGTGTTGCTATGGTGACCAGTGAGATATACCTGCTGGAGCGCGTGCTACGAGTGGGTGTTGCTATGGTGACCAGTGAGATATACCTGCTGGAGCGCGTGCTACGAGTGGGTGTTGCTATGGTGACCAGTGAGATATACCTGCTGGAGCGCGTGCTACGAGTGGGTGCTGCTATAGTGACCAGTGAGATATACCTGCTGGAGCGCGTGCTACGAGTGGGTGTTGCTATGGTGACCAGTGAGATATACCTGCTGGAGCGCGTGCTACGAGTGGGTGTTGCTATGGTGACCAGTGAGATATACCTGCTGGAGCGCGTGCTACGAGTGGGTGTTGCTATGGTGACCAGTGAGATATACCTGCTGGAGCGCGTGCTACGAGTGGGTGCTGCTATGGTGACCAGTGAGATATACCTGCTGGAGCGCGTGCTACGAGTGGGTGTTGCTATGGTGACCAGTGAGATATACCTGCTGGAGCGCGTGCTACGAGTGGGTGTTGCTATGGTGACCAGTGAGATATACCTGCTGGAGCGCGTGCTACGAGTGGGTGCTGCTATGGTGACCAGTGAGATATACCTGCTGGAGCGCGTGCTACGAGTGGGTGCTGCTATGGTGACCAGTGAGATATACCTGCTGGAGCGCGTGCTACGGGTGGGTGTTGCTATGGTGACCAGTGAGATATATCTGCTGGAGCGCGTGCTACGAGTGGGTGTTGCTATGGTGACCAGTGAGATATACCTGCTGGAGCGCGTGCTACGAGTGTTTGCTGCTATGGTGACCAGTGAGATATACCTGCTGGAGCGCGTGCTACGAGTCGGTGTTGCTATGGTGACCAGTGAGATATATCTGCTGGAGCGCGTGCTACGAGTGGGTGTTGCTATGGTGACCAGTGAGATATATCTGCTGGAGCGCGTGCTACGAGTGGGTGTTGCTATGGTGACCAGTGAGATATACCTGCTGGAGCGCGTGCTACGGGTGGGTGTTGCTATGGTGACCAGTGAGATATATCTGCTGGAGCGCGTGCTACGGGTGGGTGTTGCTATGGTGACCAGTGAGATATACCTGCTGGAGCGCGTGCTACGAGTGGGTGTTGCTATGGTGACCAGTGAGATATACCTGCTGGAGCGCGTGCTACGAGTGGGTGTTGCTATGGTGACCAGTGAGATATATCTGCTGGAGCGCGTGCTACGAGTGGGTGTTGCTATGGTGACCAGTGAGATATACCTGCTGGAGCGCGTGCTACGAGTGGGTGCTGCTATGGTGACCAGTGAGATATACCTGCTGGAGCGCGTGCTACGAGTGGGTGTTGCTATGGTGACCAGTGAGATATACCTGCTGGAGCGCGTGCTACGAGTGGGTGTTGCTATGGTGACCAGTGAGATATACCTGCTGGAGCGCGTGCTACGAGTGGGTGTTGCTATGGTGACCAGTGAGATATACCTGCTGGAGCGCGTGCTACGAGTGGGTGTTGCTATGGTGACCAGTGAGATATACCTGCTGGAGCGCGTGCTACGAGTGGGTGTTGCTATGGTGACCAGTGAGATATACCTGCTGGAGCGCGTGCTACGAGTGGGTGTTGCTATGGTGACCAGTGAGATATACCTGCTGGAGCGCGTGCTACGAGTGGGTGTTGCTATGGTGACCAGTGAGATATACCTGCTGGAGCGCGTGCTACGAGTGGGTGTTGCTATGGTGACCAGTGAGATATACCTGCAGGAGCGCGTGCTACGAGTGGGTGTTGCTATGGTGACCAGTGAGATATACCTGCTGGAGCGCGTGCTACGAGTGGGTGCTGCTATGGTGACCAGTGAGATATACCTGCTGGAGCGCGTGCTACGAGTGGGTGTTGCTATGGTGACCAGTGAGATATACCTGCTGGAGCGCGTGCTACGAGTGGGTGTTGCTATGGTGACCAGTGAGATATACCTGCTGGAGCGCGTGCTACGAGTGGGTGTTGCTATGGTGACCTTTGAGATATACCTGCTGGAGCGCGTGCTACGAGTGGGTGTTGCTATGGTGACCAGTGAGATATACCTGCTGGAGCGCGTGCTACGAGTGGGTGTTGCTATGGTGACCAGTGAGATATACCTGCTGGAGCGCGTACTACGAGTGGGTGCTGCTATGGTGACCAGTGAGATATACCTGCTGGAGCGCGTGCTACGAGTGGGTGTTGCTATGGTGACCAGTGAGATATATCTGCTGGAGCGCGTGCTACGAGTGGGTGTTGCTATGGTGACCAGTGAGATATACCTGCTGGAGCGCGTGCTACGAGTGGGTGTTGCTATGGTGACCAGTGAGATATACCTGCTGGAGCGCGTGCTACGAGTGGGTGTTGCTATGGTGACCAGTGAGATATATCTGCTGGAGCGCGTGCTACGAGTGGGTGTTGCTATGGTGACCAGTGAGATATACCTGCTGGAGCGCGTGCTACGAGTGGGTGCTGCTATGGTGACCAGTGAGATATACCTGCTGGAGCGCGTGCTACGAGTGGGTGTTGCTATGGTGACCAGTGAGATATACCTGCTGGAGCGCGTGCTACGAGTGGGTGTTGCTATGGTGACCAGTGAGATATACCTGCTGGAGCGCGTGCTACGAGTGGGTGCTGCTATGGTGACCAGTGAGATATATCTGCTGGAGCGCGTGCTACGAGTGGGTGTTGCTATGGTGACCAGTGAGATATACCTGCTGGAGCGCGTGCTACGAGTGGGTGCTGCTATGGTGACCAGTGAGATATACCTGCTGGAGCGCGTGCTACGAGTGGGTGTTGCTATGGTGACCAGTGAGATATACCTGCTGGAGCGCGTGCTACGAGTGGGTGCTGCTAGGGTGACCAGTGAGATATACCTGCTGGAGCGCGTGCTACGAGTGGGTGCTGCAATGGTGACCAGTGAGATATACCTGCTGGAGCGCGTGCTACGGGTGGGTGTTGCTATGGTGACCAGTGAGATATACCTGCTGGAGCGCGTGCTACGGGTGGGTGTTGCTATGGTGACCAGTGAGATATACCTGCTGGAGCGCGTGCTACGGGTGGGTGCTGCTATGGTGACCAGTGAGATATACCTGCTGGAGCGCGTGCTACGAGTGGGTGCTGCTATGGTGACCAGTGAGATATACCTGCTGGAGCGCGTGCTACGAGTGGGTGCTGCTATGGTGACCAGTGAGATATACCTGCTGGAGCGCGTGCTACGAGTGGGTGTTGCTATGGTGACCAGTGAGATATACCTGCTGGAGCGCGTGCTACGAGTGGGTGCTGCTATGGTGACCAGTGAGATATACCTGCTGGAGTGCGTGCTACGAGTGGGTGCTGCTATGGTGACCAGTGAGATATACCTGCTGGAGCGCGTGCTACGAGTGGGTGTTGCTATGGTGACCAGTGAGATATACCTGCTGGAGCGCGTGCTACGAGTGGGTGTTGCTATGGTGACCAGTGAGATATATCTGCTGGAGCGCGTGCTACGAGTGGGTGTTGCTATGGTGACCAGTGAGATATACCTGCTGGAGCGCGTGCTACGAGTGGGTGTTGCTATGGTGACCAGTGAGATATACCTGCTGGAGCGCGTGCTACGAGTGGGTGTTGCTATGGTGACCAGTGAGATATACCTGCTGGAGCGCGTGCTACGAGTGGGTGTTGCTATGGTGACCAGTGAGATATACCTGCTGGAGCGCGTGCTACGAGTGGGTGCTGCTATGGTGACCAGAGAGATATACCTGCTGGAGCGCGTGCTACGGGTGGGTGCTGCTATGGTGACCAGAGAGATATACCTGCTGGAGCGCGTGCTACGAGTGGGTGTTGCTATGGTGACCAGTGAGATATACCTGCTGGAGCGCGTGCTACGGGTGGGTGCTGCTATGGTGACCAGTGAGATATACCTGCTGGAGCGCGTGCTACGAGTGGGTGCTGCTATGGTGACCAGTGAGATATACCTGCTGGAGCGCGTGCTACGAGTGGGTGTTGCTATGGTGACCAGTGAGATATACCTGCTGGAGCGCGTGCTACGAGTGGGTGCTGCTATGGTGACCAGTGAGATATACCTGCTGGAGCGCGTGCTACGAGTGGGTGCTGCTATGGTGACCAGTGAGATATACCTGCTGGAGCGCGTGCTACGAGTGGGTGTTGCTATGGTGACCAGTGAGATATACCTGCTGGAGCGCGTGCTACGAGTGGGTGTTGCTATGGTGACCAGTGAGATATACCTGCTGGAGCGCGTGCTACGAGTGGGTGTTGCTATGGTGACCAGTGAGATATACCTACTGGAGCGCGTGCTACGAATGGGTGTTGCTATGGTGACCAGTGAGATATACCTGCTGGAGCGCGTGCTACGAGTGGGTGCTGCTATGGTGACCAGTGAGATATACCTGCTGGATCGCGTGCTACGAGTGGGTGTTGCTATGGTGACCAGTGAGATATATCTGCTGGAGCGCGTGCTACGAGTGGGTGTTGCTATGGTGACCAGTGAGATTTACCTGCTGGAGCGCGTGCTACGAGTGGGTGCTGCTATGGTGACCAGTGAGATATACCTGCTGGAGCGCGTGCTACGAGTGGGTGTTGCTATGGTGACCAGTGAGATATACCTGCTGGAGCGCGTGCTACGAGTGGGTGCTGCTATGGTGACCAGTGAGATATACCTGCTGGAGCGCGTGCTACGAGTGGGTGTTGCTATGGTGACCAGTGAGATATACCTGCTGGAGCGCGTGCTACGAGTGGGTGTTGCTATGGTGACCAGTGAGATATACCTGCTGGAGCGCGTGCTACGAGTGGGTGTTGCTATGGTGACCAGTGAGATATATCTGCTGGAGCGCGTGCTACGAGTGGGTGTTGCTATGGTGACCAGTGAGATATACCTGCTGGAGCGCGTGCTACGAGTGGGTGTTGCTATGGTGACCAGTGAGATATATCTGCTGGAGCGCGTGCTACGAGTGGGTGTTGCTATGGTGACCAGTGAGATATACCTGCTGGAGCGCGTGTTACGAGTGGGTGTTGCTATGGTGACCAGTGAGATATACCTGCTGGAGCGCGTGCTACGAGTGGGTGCTGCTATGGTGACCAGTGAGATATACCTGCTGGAGCGCGTGCTACGAGTGGGTGCTGCTATGGTGACCAGTGAGATATACCTGCTGGAGCGCGTGCTACGAGTGGGTGTTGCTATGGTGACCAGTGAGATATACCTGCTGGAGCGCGTGCTACGAGTGGGTGCTGCTATGGTGACCAGTGAGATATACCTGCTGGAGCGCGTGCTACGAGTGGGTGTTGCTATGGTGACCAGTGAGATATACCTGCTGGAGCGCGTGCTACGAGTGGGTGTTGCTATGGTGACCAGTGAGATATACCTGCTGGAGCGCGTGCTACGAGTGGGTGCTGCTATCGTGACCAGTGAGATATACCTGCTGGAGCGCGTGCTACGAGTGGGTGCTGCTATGGTGACCAGTGAGATATACCTGCTGGAGCGCGTGCTACGAGTGGGTGTTGCTATGGTGACCAGTGAGATATACCTGCTGGAGCGCGTGCTACGAGTGGGTGTTGCTATGGTGACCAGTGAGATATACCTGCTGGAGCGCGTGCTACGAGTGGGTGCTGCTATGGTGACCAGTGAGATATACCTGCTGGAGCGCGTGCTACGAGTGGGTGTTGCTATGGTGACCAGTGAGATATACCTGCTGGAGCGCGTGCTACGAGTGGGTGTTGCTATGGTGACCAGTGAGATATACCTGCTGGAGCGCGTGCTACGAGTGGGTGTTGCTATGGTGACCAGTGAGATATATCTGCTGGAGCGCGTGCTACGAGTGGGTGTTGCTATGGTGACCAGTGAGATATACCTGCTGGAGCGCGTGCTACGAGTGGGTGTTGCTATGGTGACCAGTGAGATATATCTGCTGGAGCGCGTGCTACGAGTGGGTGTTGCTATGGTGACCAGTGAGATATACCTGCTGGAGCGCGTGTTACGAGTGGGTGTTGCTATGGTGACCAGTGAGATATACCTGCTGGAGCGCGTGCTACGAGTGGGTGCTGCTATGGTGACCAGTGAGATATACCTGCTGGAGCGCGTGCTACGAGTGGGTGTTGCTATGGTGACCAGTGAGATATACCTGCTGGAGCGCGTGCTACGAGTGGGTGTTGCTATGGTGACCAGTGAGATATACCTGCTGGAGCGCGTGCTACGAGTGGGTGTTGCTATGGTGACCAGTGAGATATACCTGCTGGAGCGCGTGCTACGAGTGGGTGCTGCTATGGTGACCAGTGAGATATACCTGCTGGAGCGCGTGCTACGAGTGGGTGCTGCTATGGTGACCAGTGAGATATACCTGCTGGAGCGCGTGCTACGAGTGGGTGCTGCTATGGTGACCAGTGAGATATACCTGCTGGAGCGTGTGCTACGAGTGGGTGTTGCTATGGTGACCAGTGAGATATACCTGCTGGAGCGCGTGCTACGAGTGGGTGCTGCTATGGTGACCAGTGAGATATACCTGCTGGAGCGCGTGCTACGAGTGGGTGCTGCTATGGTGACCAGTGAGATATACCTGCTGGAGCGCGTGCTACGAGTGGGTGCTGCTATGGTGACCAGTGAGATATACCTGCTGGAGCGCGTGCTACGAGTGGGTGCTGCTATGGTGACCAGTGAGATATACCTGCTGGAGCGCGTGCTACGAGTGGGTGTTGCTATGGTGACCAGTGAGATATACCTGCTGGAGCGCGTGCTACGGGTGGGTGCTGCTATGGTGACCAGTGAGATATACCTGCTGGAGCGCGTGCTACGAGTGGGTGTTGCTATGGTGACCAGTGAGATATACCTGCTGGAGCGCGTGCTACGAGTGGGTGCTGCTATGGTGACCAGTGAGATATACCTGCTGGAGCGCGTGCTACGAGTGGGTGTTGCTATGGTGACCAGTGAGATATACCTGCTGGAGCGCGTGCTACGAGTGGGTGCTGCTATGGTGACCAGTGAGATATACCTGCTGGAGCGCGTGCTACGAGTGGGTGTTGCTATGGTGACCAGTGAGATATACCTGCTGGAGCGCGTGCTACGAGTGGGTGTTGCTATGGTGACCAGTGAGATATACCTGCTGGAGCGCGTGCTACGAGTGGGTGCTGCTATGGTGACCAGTGAGATATACCTGCTGGAGCGCGTGCTACGAGTGGGTGCTGCTATGGTGACCAGTGAGATATACCTGCTGGAGCGCGTGCTACGAGTGGGTGCTGCTATGGTGACCAGTGAGATATACCTGCTGGAGCGCGTGCTACGAGTGGGTGCTGCTATGGTGACCAGTGAGATATACCTGCTGGAGCGCGTGCTACGAGTGGGTGCTGCTATGGTGACCAGTGAGATATACCTGCTGGAGCGCGTGCTACGAGTGGGTGCTGCTATGGTGACCAGTGAGATATACCTGCTGGAGCGCGTGCTACGAGTGGGTGCTGCTATGGTGACCAGTGAGATATACCTGCTGGAGCGCGTGCTACGAGTGGGTGCTGCTATGGTGACCAGTGAGATATACCTGCTGGAGCGCGTGCTACGAGTGGGTGCTGCTATGGTGACCAGTGAGATATACCTGCTGGAGCGCGTGCTACGAGTGGGTGCTGCTATGGTGACCAGTGAGATATACCTGCTGGAGCGCGTGCTACGAGTGGGTGCTGCTATGGTGACCAGTGAGATATACCTGCTGGAGCGCGTGCTACGAGTGGGTGTTGCTATGGTGACCAGTGAGATATACCTGCTGGAGCGCGTGCTACGAGTGGGTGTTGCTATGGTGACCAGTGAGATATACCTTCTGGAGCGCGTGCTACAAGTGGGTGCTGCTATGGTGACCAGCGAGCTGAGATAAGGCGGGGGGCTTATCCTGTCTTTCTCCTGTTGTTTTATTTCTTTACCTACCTATTTTTCACCTAATACCTTTTTTGCACTATTGGTTAGCATTTAACTGTAAGGTCTACACCTGTTTTATTCGGCGCACGTGACAAATAAACTTTGATTTGATTTGACGACGTCCTCGATGCACTTATTGATAAAGCCAGTGACTGATGTGGTGTACTCCTCAATGCCATCGGAAGAATCCCGGAACATGTTCCAGCCTGTGATAGTAAAACAGCCCTGTACTTTAGCATCTGCTTCATCTGACCACTTTTTTATAGACCGAGTCACTGGTGCTTCCTGCTTTCATTTTAGCTTGTAAGCAGGTAGCTATGTTATGTGGGGAGATCTCATGGGGATTGGTGTAGCTATGTTATGTGGGGAGATCTCATGGGGATTGGTGTAGCTATGTTATGTGGGGAGATCTCATGGGGATTGGTGTAGCTATGTTATGTGGGGAGATCTCAGGGGGATTGGTGTAGCTATGCTTAGCTCAGGGGGATTGGTGTAGCTATGCTTAGCTCAGGGGGATTGGTGTAGCTATGCTTAGCTCAGGGGGATTGGTGTAGCTATGCTTAGCTCAGGGGGATTGGTGTAGCTATGCTTAGCTCAGGGGGATTGGTGTAGCTATGTTATGTGGGGAGATCTCAGGGGGATTGGTGTAGCTATGCTTAGCTCAGGGGGATTGGTGTAGCTATGTTATGTGGGGAGATCTCAGGGGGATTGGTGTAGCTATGCTTAGCTCAGGGAGATTGGTGTAGCTATGCTTAGCTCAGGGGGATTGGTGTAGCTATGCTTAGCTCAGGGGGATTGGTGTAGCTATGCTTAGCTCAGGGGTCAGTCGAAGTAAAATGGTTTCATTTCCATGTACTGTAATCTACTTGGACTGATTTATCTCATTTCTCTACTGTCTTTTTAATTTGCTTTAGGCACAAGTGTCTGTTATAATACTGTAAGCCACATACTTTCAGCGGGGTGGGCTCCTAAAAGGCTACTACCAGGATATAATACAGTTATTAGAATCAGTGGACTGATATTTCAGTGGGTGAATGAATGAATTCAGATATTTAAATGACCTCATGGTGTCGTCATCGATTAGATTTACATGTCCAACCAAAAAATGACAAGAATCAACAATCTAATTTCCCTGTATTCCAGCCTGTGTCTGAGGAGTTCCAGAATGGCGAGGGCTTTGGCTACATCGTGGCGTTCAGAGCCAATGGGACGCGAGGATGGAAGGAGAAGATGGTGACATCAGCAGATTCCACTATGTACAAGTACAGAGATGAGACCTTCCCTCCCCTCACCCCCTTCGAAGTGAAGGTGGGCGTGTACAACAACAAGGGAGATGGACCCTTCAGTGGTGTGGTCACTGTGTACTCTGCAGAGGGGGGTGAGTTATTGCACTCGCACATCTAAGGACTTCTTTGCAGGGGTAGGGAAGGTTAAAGTTATTCAAAGGGAAGTCGCTCCTTCAAGTCGCCTTACAAATTATATAATTTCTGAAGTCATGTTGCTGACGAAAGCCGAGAGGCTGCAACATTAGTACAAAAGATGTGAGTTCTACTGTCACATCCTCAGTTCTACTGTCACATCCTCAGTTCTACTGTCACATCCTCAGTTCTACTGTCACATCATCAGTTCTACTGTCAGTTCTACTGTCACATCCTCAGTTCTACTGTCACATCCTCAGTTCTACTGTCACATCCTCAGTTCTACTGTCAGTTCTACTGTCACATCCTCAGTTCTACTGTCACATCCTCAGTTCTACTGTCACATCCTCAGTTCTACTGTCAGTTCTACTGTCAAGTCATAAGTTATTGTTATCAATATGTACTGATTGACTGTAGAGATTTATTGTTATCAATATGTACTGATTGACTGTAGAGATTTACTGTTATCAATATGTACTGATTGACTGTAGAGATTTATTGTTATCAATATGTACTGATTGACTGTAGAGATTTACTGTTATCAATATGTACTGATTGACTGTAGAGATTTACTGTTATCAATATGTACTGATTGACTGTAGAGATTTACTGTTATCAATATGTACTGATTGACTGTAGAGATTTACTGTTATCAATATGTACTGATTGACTGTAGAGATTTACTGTTATCAATATGTACTGATTGACTGTAGAGATTTACTGTTATCAATATGTACTGATTGACTGTAGAGATTTACTGTTATCAATATGTACTGATTGACTGTAGAGATTTACTGTTATCAATATGTACTGATTGTACTGTAGAGATTTACTGTTATCAATATGTACGGATTGTACTGAATCAACGTATTATTTTCAAATCCCCTCGTTATTATGAGACGAGTCAGCAACATTATTAATGTCTGTAGTGTACATTACTCAAGTACATTACTCACTCTGCAATCAACACGTCATTATGCATTGTTTTCTACAAGACACACAGGAGACAACTAGCGTCAGTTATAGTGTGACTACATTTTGTGTGTCTGTGGGGTTTCTAAGGTTGATTGGTGTGTGTGTGTGTGTGTGTGTGTGTGTGTGTGTGTGTGTGTGTGTGTGTGTGTGTGTGTGTGTGTGTGTGTGTGTGTGTGTGTGTGTGTGTGTGTGTGTGTGTGTGTGTGTGTGTGTGTGTGTGTGTGTGTGTGTGCGTGCGTGCGTGCGTGCGTGCGTGCGTGCGTGCGTGCGTGCGTGCGTGCGTGCGTGCGTGCGTGCGTGCGTGCGTGCGTGCGTGCGTGCGTGCGTGCGTGCGTGCGTGCGTGCGTGCGTGCGTGCGTGCGTGCGTGCGTGCGTGCGTGCGTGCGTGCGTGCGTGCGTGCGTGTGTTATCCTCTACAGAGCCCAGAGAGGCCCCATCTGAGGTGAAAGCTTCCAGCATTTCCTCTTCGGAAATGAAAGTAACTTGGAGACCGCCCGGCCCTGGCCCTGGGAGACCACGGGGATACGAGGTGTGTGCAATATACATTTATCATTAGATAAATCTAAATTAAACAAATAAATGTAAATACTACAATAAAAGACAAGTTTAAAAGAGAAACACCAAACGTCTTATTTTGTCAGGTGAGCTACAGGAAGGACAGTGAGCAGGAGGAGTCAGGGAACAGGAAGAAGACAGCAGGGAACGAGACGTCTATGGTGCTGACAGACCTGGAGGGGAACAGTGTGTACCTCATCACAGTCAGAGGCTTCAACAGTATCGGCCAGGGCCCTGCATCAACCGCTAGCACCGCCAAGACCAAGAAAGACCGTGAGTACACCGCTCATACAAACCCGAGCTGTATAGAGGGGGGTACTGTATGTACACTTTAATTAAGCAGCAAGGCACAAGAATACAGTCACAGGTAAGAGGCAGTGCTGTATCATGAATACAGTCACAGGTAAGAGGCAGTGCTGTATCATGAATACAGTCACAGGTAAGAGGCAGTGCTGTATCATGAATACAGTCACAGGTAAGAGGCAGTGCTGTATCATGAATACAGTCACAGGTAAGAGGCAGTGCTGTATCATGAATACAGTCACAGGTAAGAGGCAGTGCTGTATCATGAATACAGTCACAGGTAAATGGCGTTTTTCAACACGACACGATAGAGGAGGGCCAGTCAACCCATTTACCTGTGACTGTATTCATGATAAAAAAAACTGCCTCGAATGGCTTATTGCTTTTATAAAACTGTTACCAACATATTAAAATAATAATGAATTACATATTTTAATTAAAAAGTTAATTTGATAAGTAAATTCATACACTGTAATTCTTCCACCAGAAGACATAGTCCAGACAAATCTCTGGTTGTTAGTTATTTTGGTCATGTTGCTACAGACGCCAGCCAGTCGTTCATTATGTTAAAATAGTTGCTATGCAAAAGGTCTGGTCGTCCGTTCTAAACAAAATGGTGGCTATTCAGGCTGGATAACGTTCTTGTCACCTGCTAGCTAGCTAGCTCAGCTAACTCAGTCATGTCAAACATTGAACCGGGACTGACAGGACACGAGCTGCATGTTCCTTTCTTTGAACCGGGACTGACAGGACACGAGCTGCATGTTCCTGTCTTTGAACCTGGACTGACAGGACACGAGCTGCATGTTCCTGTCTTTGAACCGGGACTGACAGGACACGAGCTGCATGTTCCTGTCTTTGAACCTGGACTGACAGGACACGAGCTGCATGTTCCTGTCTTTGAACCTGGACTGACAGGACACGAGCTGCATGTTCCTGTCTTTGAACCTGGACTGACAGGACACGAGCTGCATGTTCCTGTCTTTGAGCCTTTTTTCTATTGTTATTTACTTGGATATGTCCATGATAACGACGTTATGGCTCAGTTAAAATGGTCTGGTCTCGTCTCAGCACCGTTCCCTCTCTGTGGTGCTACAGAGTAGGAATGTGCAGTTCGCACATGGTTCATTCTCTTTACTGACTTGAGGGTCATGATTTTGTATTTTTCGAATGACTCATTCATTTTAGTTGTTCGTTTGACCTGCTGGCCGCAATGAATTCTACAGCAGGGTTAATACGCGCTCATCTGTCTCAGCGACCAGCAACTGTCCATCATGTGAGCAAGGGAAATATATCACGGTGCAGGCAGATGGGAAAAAGACATGTTTACAACTGACAATTGATCGCATGGTGATTATTTATTGAATGTTATGATGGACACAGCTTTGTTGACCCAAAACATACACAGTCTCCCATTGTTCAAGAAACTAGAATTTGAGAACAAATCGTTTGGTGTGTTGCAGTTGGAACTTTATTGTGCTTATCACCCACAGTCAAGTAATGGATTCTGCCAAGAGTCGTTCACAATCTAGTCCAGGTGCGGCCACAACTAGACACCTACTCATTCAAAGGTTTTACTTTATTTTTTACTATTTTCTACATTGTAGAATAATAGTGAAGACATCAACACTTTGAAATAACACATATGGAATCATGTAGTAACCCCCCCAAAAAATTAAAACCCTTGAATGACCAGAACTGAGACACCACAGGACATTCCCAAAACATGTGACCAGAGCTGGGACACCACAGGACATTCCCAAAACATGTGACCAGAACTGGGACACCACAGGACATTACCAAAACATGTGACCAGAACTGGGACACCACAGGACATTCCCAAAACATGTGACCAGAACTGGGACACCACAGGACATTCCCAAAACATGTGACCAGAACTGGGACACCACAGGACATTCCCAAAACATGTGACCAGAGCTGGGACACCACAGGACATTCCTAAAACATGTGACCAGAACTGGGACACCACAGGACATTCCTAAAACATGTGACCAGAACTGGGACACCACAGGATATTCCTAAAACATGTGACCAGAACTGGGACACCACTGGACATTCCCAAAACATGTGACCAGAACTGGGACACCACAGGATATTGCTAAAACATGTGACCAGAACTGGGACACCACAGGACATTCCCAAAACATGTGACCAGACCTGGGACACCACAGGACATTCCCTAAACATGTGACCAGACCTGGGACACCACAGGACAGTCCCAAAACATGTGACCAGAACTGAGACACCACAGGACAGTCCCAAAACATGTGACCAGAACTGAGACACCACAGGACAGTCCCAAAACATGTGACCAGAACTGAGACACCACAGGACAGTCCCAAAACATGTGACCAGAACTGAGACACCACAGGACAGTCCCAAAACATGTGCATTAGTGTTCCAACAACATTCATACGTCGTCTATCACATATTGGGAGTAGGAATCAGCTTAATTGTAATGTTTAAATGGGGTTGCATAACCTCTCTATGCTACTAATGTATAAGCTGTTGTGCTGGGTTTCTAGAGGTAACAAATACATTTTCCCAGATGGTATCCCAGTTCAGCTCGTGCCCCAATCCCTACATTTCACGGTTCCATACTAGTGACACCCAATGTAGAGCATTTAACAGACAGCAGCCAATCATAAGTGACAGAGACCATTTTAGACGTTAATGAAGGGTCTATCCATGTAAGCATTATGTGGCATGTTAACGGGGCATCCCATGGTGCACCATAAGCTTTTAAAAAAGATCTTAACTGTAGGTAAAGGAACCATGTAAAGCCTGGAAGTGAATACATTTGTTTGACATTCTGGAAAGTTATTAGTTATACATGTCTCGCAGGTGATGCTTACCCTTTTCCGCCCACAATGGGTAGACAAAAGGCGTATTGTTTGTCAGCAGGTTATGGTTGTGCCATATGGGAAAAGATTCACAGCACGTCTTAGTGTTGCCTATATGTTTCTCAGTGTATTACCATACTTGTAATGAGTTGGAAATAATCGATCCACATCTTTTGAATGCTGTTTTTACCTTGATATCAGAAAACAATAGATCTGTAAGTCTCTGCGGTGCAACAAGTGCTTCCTCGATGCCTCTCCAAGAAGCTGCAATAGAATCATGGGAATGATTTCATTTGGAAAGACCAGTAATAACATTTGTAAATGGGACAAACCGCGTAAGTGTAACATATCGAATGTGTGGCTTTTTATCATTCCAAATAAACTTTGAGGTCATTGACATTAATTCCTATTTTGGCGGATGAGGTATAGGCAGCATAGAGAAAATACAATTTAGTCTGTCGAGTACGTTCCTTTTTACTATAGCATTCCTGCTTTGTTATGAGATTTTAAGAAAGGACCATCTCTGCAAATCAGAGGTGATCTCCTCTTTTAGTTTGACATAGTTCCTTCTGCAACCTTGGGAATATTTGGTGGGTATGCATATGCCCAAATGAATAAAGTCTGCCTCATGCCACTGCACCAGAGATGCAGCCGGCAAAGTAAGCTGTTTCACAGGGCTATTGAGTATAGATTTGTCCCAGTTTATTTTAGAGTAGGAACCGAAAAAAGTAAACAATTTCAGAATCTGTGGAAGGGAAATTGAGATGTCTGAGAAATACAATAAGGTGTCATAGAATGACACTTTATGCTGCGTACCTTTTAATATTGATGGATGAAATCTAATCGCTGGAGCAAGGGGCAAAGAGCATTGGTGATAATGAACATCCTTGTTTTGTGGGACATTTTTAAACAGAAAGTCTTGGATAGAATGTTTCCCGTCTGCACAACTGCTTTGGATGCAGAATACATTGTTTTTAACACGGAGATCAATCCTTTACCAAAACCAAAGGCCTCCGAAACACACCATAAATAGTTCTAGCCAAAGGCTTTTTTCTGCAACTAAACTAAAAAGTGCAGTAAGGATTGGGTTGTTTTCAGACACATTTAGGATATGGAATAGACGTCTAATATTGTCTGAAGCTAAACGACCCTTTAAAAACCCAGTTTGATCATCGCTGATTAGATGTCCTACAAGCTGTTCCAATCTAATGGAAAGTACCTTTGCAAACAGCTTGAGCTCTGGTGTAATAAGGCGTAAGGGCCTATAACTTTTACAGTCTAGGGGAGATTTGCCCTTTTTTAACAAAACTATAATCAGTGAGGGGTTTTGGTCTCTATGGCATTCTCCAAGTTTTAATGACTGATAGAACCAATTAGTGGCCCGACAACAACCCATATTTCAAGAAACAGCTAAGGAGGGAAACCATCAAGTCCTCGTGATTTGCCTCTTTTCATAGATGTAAATGCACTCCTGAGTTCTTCAAGAGGAAGTGGGGAGTCAAGGTATCCAGATTGCTCTGTTGAGTTTGAGAAGGTCCAATGATGATAAGAAGTGTGTCATCTTACTATGATCAGGGTCCGCCTCTGACGTATATAATTGGGAATAAAACTGCCTAAACGTATCATACATTTCTGCGGAGTCATGTGATATCAGATGGTGTTTGAATTGTATTGATACAAGAAAAGGCCTCATTTTGCTGAAGCCTTGCAGCCAAAAGTCTACTAGCTTTCTCCCTCTCAGAATGGAATGTTACTCTTGTGCGATTCTGCTTTAGTTTGCAGTAAAGTGTTATACTCGTGTTTTAATGCTGTTAATATCTTCCCCTTTTGCTCGGTACATTTTTGTTTCTGCTCGTTTTCAACCAGAGAGATCTGTTTTACTGGATCTACTACTTTTTAATTAAGATGTACATTTTCCCCTCAGAAAACATTTTGTCACCTCCTAAAGTGACCAAAAAAGAATCAATTGCTTCAACTTTGCTAGAAGTTGTGTCATAAAAAGCCTTATTCTGCAGCAAAGTTGTGTTAAAGCTCAATCTTCTGGCACCTCTCTGTTTATAGTGTTAGATGTTAGAGAGTATACAGGACAGCTCCATGGTCAGAAATTAGTATGGGGAGCAGCTCGGTTGTCTGAATACACCTGTTTGTATAGGGAGATACAAATATGTAGTCTATCCGTGAAAATGTATTATGTCTTGAAGAATAAATAAAACATCTTTGACAGTAAAATTCCTTAGACTCCAGGCATCTAAAATATTAAGCTCTGCAGCAAATGAGATGAGATCACCAGAGGCCTGATCAGTTTGAGAGTGAGATGAAACATGAGACCTATCTAACTGAGAATTACATACCTGATTTAAAATATCCTCCCACAACAAGTTGGTATTCTGAAAGATCTAATAGTCTTTTTGAAATTCAAAAGTGAAACGTTGTTTCCAAAGTCAGACAGGCATAAACTGAGGCTTATATTAACCCTGTTGTACCAAACTAAACTTTTTCAGCAACCCTTTTTCAGGAACATGTCTTTGAATGATAATTTGTAAAAATCCAAATAACTTCACAGATCTTCATTGTAAAGGGTTTTAACACTGTTTCCCATGCTTGTTCAATGAACCATAAACAATTAAATAACATTCACCTGTGGAACGGTCATTAAGACACTAACAGCTTGCAGACGAAAGGCAATTAAGGTCACAGTTATGAAAACGTAGGACACTAAGGAGGCCTTTCTACTGACTCTGGAAAAACACCAGAAGAAAGATGCCCAGGGTCCCTGCTCATCTGCTTGAACGTGCCTTAGCCATGCTGCAAGGAGGCATGAGGACTGCAGATGTGGCCAGGGCAATAAATTGCAATGTCCGTACTGTTAGACGCCTAAGACAGCGCTACAGGGAGACAGGACGGACAGGTGATGGTCTTCGCAGTGGCAGACCACTTGTAACAACACCTGCACAGGATCGGTACATCCGAACATCACACCTGCGGGACAGGTGCAGGATGGCAACAACAACTGCACGAGTTACACCAGGAACGCACAATCCCTCCATCAGCCCTCAGACTGTCCGCAATAGGCTGAGAGAGGACGGACTGAGGGCTTGTAGGCCTGTTGTAAGGCAGGTCCTCACCAGACATCACCGGCAACAACGTCGCCTATGGGCACACACCCACCGTCGCTTGACCAGACAGGACTGGCAAAAAGTGCTCTTCACTGATGAGTCGCGTTTTTTTCTCACCAGGAGTGATGGTCGGACTTGCATTTATCCTCAAAGTAATGAGCGTTACACTGAGGCCTGTACTCTGGAGTGGGATCGATTTGGAGGTGGAGGGTCCGTCATGGTCTGGGGCGGTGTGTCACAGCATCATCGGACTGAGCTTGTTGTCATTGCAGGAAATCTCAAGGCTGTGTGTTACAGGGAAGACATCCTCCTCTCTCATGTGGTACCCTTCCTGCAGGCTCATCCTGACATGACCCTCCAGCATGACAATGCCACCAGCCATACTGCTCATTCTTCGGTGTGTGATTTCCTGCAAGACAGGAATGTCAGTGTTCTGCCATGGCCAGCGAAGAGCCCGGATCTCAATCCCATTGAGCACGTCTGGGACCTGTTGGATCGGAGGGTGAGGGCTAGGGCCATTCCCCACAGAAATGTCCGGGAACCTGTAGGTGCCTTGGTGGAAGATTAGGGTAACATCTCACAGCAAGAACTGGCTAATCTAGTGCAGTTCATAAGGAGGAGATGCACTGCAGTACTTAATGCAGCTGGTGGCCACACCAGATACTCACTGTTACTTTTGATTTTGACCCCCCCTTTGTTCAGGGACACATTATTCAATTTCTGTTAGTCACATGTATGTGGAACTTGTTCAGTTTATGTCTCAGTTATTGAATCTTGTTAAATTTGCTGAAAATAAACGCAGTTGATAGTGAGAGGACGTTTCTTTTTTTGCTGAGTTTAAATGCTAGACTGGAAGCAAGGGGAAATAATGAGATAAATTCAAGAGATTATTCAGACAGCAACATGATATTCTAGTAGAGATAAACACAAGAGATGATTCAGACAGCAACATGATATTCTAGTAGAGATAAATACAAGAGATGATTCAGACAGCAACATCAACATGATATTCTTATGAAGGAGCAGTGATCATTTTCAGATGGAACTGTTAGCAGGCATTGGTACGTCTGTGACAGCCAATACAGCATGGCTTAAAATGCTGCTCATCCAATCAGCATCCAGGATCCAAACAACCAGTTTTATAATATGACTCTTTCACATGTATTATTAAGATGGACAGCTTGCTATTCTGCATGCAAGAAATAGTACTATAATTGACCTTATTTCTTGAAATACACTCTGATATGGATGACAATAAAATGTATGAATGAAAGCGTTTAGTTAAGATTGATCCCTGTGCTTTCTCCTCAGCTCCAGTCCAGCCTCCAGCCAACCTTGTGTGGATTCAGGAAGGGACTAACGTATCATTAAACTGGGACCCGGTTAAGTCTAAAGACAACGAGTCAGATGTCATAGGATACAAGGTACGCCCCCCTTACTCTACTGGCCAGGTCTCCTTACTGTACTGGCCAGGTCTCCTTACTGTACTGGCCAGGTCTCCTTACTGTACTGGACAGGTCTCCTTACTGTACTGGCCAGGTCTCTTTACTGTACTGGCCAGGTCTCCTTACTGTACTGGCCAGGTCTCCTTACTGTACTGGCCAGGTCTCTTTACTCTACTGGACAGGTCTCCTTACTGTACTGGCCAGGTCTCTTTACTCTACTGGACAGGTCTCCTTGCTGTACTAGCCAGGTCTCCTTGCTGTACTGGACAGGTCTCCTTACTGTACTGGCCAGGTCTCCTTGCTGTACTGGACAGGTCTCCTTACTGTACTAGCCAGGTCTCCTTGCTGTACTGGACAGGTCTCTTTACTGTACTGGCCAGGTCTCCTTGCTGTACTGGACAGGTCTCCTTACTGTACTAGCCAGGTCTCCTTGCTGTACTGAACAGGTCTCCTTACTGTACTGGCCAGGTCTCCTTGCTGTACTGGACAGGTCTCCTTAATCTACTGGCCAGGTCTCCTTAATCTACTGGCCAGGTCTCTTTACTGTACTGGACAGGTCTCCTTGCTTTACTAGCCAGGTCTCCTTACTGTACTGGCCAGGTCTCCTTGCTGTACTGGACAGGTCTCCTTACTGTACTGGCCAGGTCTCCTTGCTGTACTGGACAGGTCTCCTTACTGTACTGGCCAGGTCTCCTTGCTGTACTGGACAGGTCTCCTTACTGTACTGGCCAGGTCTCCTTGCTGTACTGGACAGGTCTCCTTAATCTACTGGCCAGGTCTCCTTAATCTACTGGCCAGGTCTCTTTACTGTACTGGACAGGTCTCCTTGCTTTACTAGCCAGGTCTCCTTACTGTACTGGCCAGGTCTCCTTGCTGTACTGGACAGGTCTCCTTACTGTACTGGCCAGGTCTCCTTGCTGTACTGGACAGGTCTCCTTACTGTACTGGCCAGGTCTCCTTGCTGTACTGGACAGGTCTCCTTAATCTACTGGCCAGGTCTCCTTAATCTACTGGCCAGGTCTCTTTACTGTACTGGACAGGTCTCCTTGCTTTACTAGCCAGGTCTCCTTACTGTACTGGCCAGGTCTCCTTGCTGTACTGGACAGGTCTCCTTACTGTACTGGCCAGGTCTCCTTGCTGTACTGGACAGGTCTCCTTACTGTACTGGCCAGGTCTCCTTGCTGTACTGGACAGGTCTCCTTACTGTACTGGCCAGGTCTCCTTGCTGTACTGGACAGGTCTCCTTAATCTACTGGCCAGGTCTCCTTAATCTACTGGCCAGGTCTCTTTACTGTACTGGCCAGGTCTCCTTACTGTACTGGACAGGTCTCCTTGCTGTACTAGCCAGGTCTCTTTACTGTACTGGCCAGGTCTCCTTACTGTACTGGCCAGGTCTCCTTACTGTACTGGACAGGTCTCCTTGCTGTACTGGACAGGTCTCCTAATTGTACTAGACAGGTCTCATTCACCTCAGCTAATACTCATTCCTTTCCGCAAATACTCATTCACCTCAGCTAATACTCATTCACCTCAGCTAATACTCATTCACCTCAGCTAATACTCATTCCTCTCAGCTAATACTCATTCCTCTCCGCAAATACTCATTCACCTCAGCTAATACTCATTCACCTCAGCTAATACTCATTCACCTCAGCTAATACTCATTCCTCTCAGCTAATACTCATTCACCTCAGCTAATACTCATTCCCCTCAGCTAATACTCATTCACCTCAGCTAATACTCATTCACCTCAGCTAATACTCATTCACCTCAGCTAATACTCATTCCTCTCAACGTATGCTCATTCAATATTGGTACCGGTGTCCTGGTTCCCATACTGTCATACTGTATATACTGTAGTCTCTTAATCACCCCCAGCTAACTCATCCAACCATACTGTCATACTGTATATACTGTAGTCTCTTAATCACCCCCAGCTAACTCACCCAACCATACTGTCATACTGTATATAGTCTCTTAATCACCCCCCAGCTAACTCATCCAACCATACTGTCATACTGTATATAGTCTCTTAATCACCCCCCAGCTAACTCATCCAACCATAATGTCATACTGTATATACTGTAGTCTCTTAATCACCCCCAGCCAACTCATCCAACCATACTGTCATACTGTATATAGTCTCTTAATCACCCCCCAGCTAACTCATCCAACCATACTGTCATACTGTATGTACTGTAGTCTCTTAATCACCCCCCAGCTAACTCATCCAACCATACTGTCATACTGTATATAGTCTCTTAATCACTCCCAGCTAACTCATCCAACCATACTGTCATACTGTATGTACTGTAGTCTCTTAATCACCCCCCAGCTAACTCATCCAACCATACTGTCATACTGTATATAGTCTCTTAATCACCCCCCAGCTAACTCATCCAACCATACTGTCATACTGTATATACTGTAGTCTCTTAATCACCCCCAGCTACCTCACCCAACCATACTGTCATACTGTATATACTGTAGTCTCTTAATCACCCCCAGCTAACTCATCCAACCATACTGTCATACTGTATATACTGTAGTCTCTTAATCACCCCCAGCTAACTCATCCAACCATACTGTCAGACTGTATATAGTCTCTTAATCACCCCCCAGCTAACTCATCCAACCATACTGTCATACTGTATATAGTCTCTTAATCACCCCCCAGCTAACTCATCCAACCATACTGTCATACTGTATATAGTCTCTTAATCACCCCCAGCTAACTCACCTTCCCTGCTACCCTTCCGCAGGTCAGTTGGTGTAAATGAGAATGTGCTCTCAGTCATCCTAAAATTTAAGGTTGTAAAAAACGAACTAACTAAACAGCCAGATACAAACTGCCTATAGCCAACATCGTTACTGCTCTATGGAAGACGGCTGGAGCCAGGAACCACAGCATCTGTTTAGGTCTTATTAGCTCCGGCAGTGACCCAGCTGAATAAACTTAGCCTACAGGTCTGAAACAATGTCTACTGTGGCATGTTGACTGGAGGAAGGCTATTGCAACTGAAGCATTGTATAAATGGCTGCAGGAATAAGACACTGTCTATAGAAATCCGTATCCGTATCTACGTGTATTACATCAGAAATCCGTATCCGTATCTACGTGTATTACATCAGAAATCCGTATCTACGTGTATTACATCAGAAATCCGTATCTACGTGTATTACATCAGAAATCCGTATCCGTATCTACGTGTATTACATCAGAAATCCGTATCTACGTGTATTACATCAGAAATCCGTATCTACGTGTATTACATCAGAAATCCGTATCTACGTGTATTACATCAGAAATCCGTATCCGTATCTACGTGTATTACATCAGAAATCCGTATCTACGTGTATTACATCAGAAATCCGTATCTACGTGTATTACATCAGAAATCCGTATCTACGTGTATTACATCAGAAATCCGTATCTACGTGTATTACATCAGCAGTCTCAACTGTGTGTGGAGGGGGGGGTGTTGTTTGTGGGTCCTAAAGGTTGATTGATGAATTGATTGATTGACTGACTGGTGATCTAGTGACTGACTGGCTGATGATTGAGTGACACTGACTGATTGATTGGTTCTGGGTCCAACTACAGGTGTTGTTGAGTCAGGAGGGGCGTGTCCACAATCAGGTGATGAGGACCATCACCCCGTCGGCCGTCCTCTCTCTCCTGGAGGGAGGCACCTACATCATTGAGGTGTGGGCTGTGAGTGAGGGGGGAGAGGGAGCAACCAGCTCCCAAGTCAGAGTACTCACCTCTTCAGGTAAGACAAGACTCTAGTAACACACTCAACCCAACACACATTGTGGTATTTCACTTACAGTGGGGCAAAAAAGTATTTAGTCAGCCACCAATTGTGCAAGTTCTCCCACTTAAAAAGATGAGAGAGGCCTGTAATTTTCATCATAGGTACACTTCAACTATGACAGACAAAATGAGGGGAAAAAATTCAGAAAATCACATTGTAGGATTTTTTATGAAATTATTTGCAAATTATGGTGGAATATAAGTATTTGGTCAATAACAAAAGTTTATCTCAATACTTTGTTATATACCCTTTGTTGGCAATGACAGAGGTCAAACGTTTTCTGTAAGTCTTCACAAGGTTTTCACACACTGTTGCTGGTATTTTGGCCCATTCCTCCATGTAGATCTCCTCTAGAGCAGTGATGTTTTGGGGCTGTTGCTGGGCAACACAGACTTTCAACTCCCTCCAAAGATTTTCTATGGGGTTGAGATCTGGAGACTGGCTAGGCCACTCCAGGACCTTGAAATGCTTCTTACGAAGCCACTCCTTCGTTGCCC
Organism: Salvelinus alpinus; assembly: GCF_045679555.1. Classification (NCBI taxonomy): domain Eukaryota; kingdom Metazoa; phylum Chordata; class Actinopteri; order Salmoniformes; family Salmonidae; genus Salvelinus; species Salvelinus alpinus. The sequence continues at coordinate 41,648,583 of NC_092106.1, read as the reverse complement.
GGGCGGTGTGTTTGGGATCATTGTCATGCTGAAAGACCCAGCCACGTTTCATCTTCAATGCCCTTGCTGATGGTAGGCTTTGTTACTTTGGTCCCAGCTCTCTGCAGGTCATTCACTAGGTCCCCCCGTGTGGTTCTGGGATTTTTGCTCACCGTTCTTGTGATAATTTTGACCCCACGGGGTGAGATCTTGCGTGGAGCCCCAGATCGAGGGAGATTATCAGTGGTCTTGTATGTCTTCCATTAACTAATAATTGCTCCCACAGTTGATTTCTTCAAACCAAGCTGCTTACCTATTGCAGATTCAGTCTTCCCAGCCTGGTGCAGGTCTACAATTTTGTTTCTGGTGTCCTTTGACAGCTCTTTGGTCTTGGCCATAGTGGAGTTTGGAGTGTGACTGTTTGAGGTTGTGGACAGGTGTCTTTTATACTGATAACAAGTTCAAACAGGTGCCATTAATACAGGTAACGAGTGGAGGACAGAGGAGCCTCTTAAAGAAGAAGTTACAGGTCTGTGAGAGCCAGAAATCTTGCTTGTTTGTAGGTGACCAAATACTTATTTTCCACCATAATTTGCAAATAATTTCATAAAAAATCCTACAATGTGATTTTCTGGATTTTTCCCCCTCATTTTGTCTGTCATAGTTGAAGTGTACCTATGATGAAAATTACAGGCCTCTCTCATCTTTTTAAGTGGGAGAACTTGCACAATTGGTGGCTGACTAAATACTTTTTTGCCCCACTGTATATAGTACCCTGTTGTCCATTTACTAGGCTAGAAGTTAATGGACTAATCAAGTACACCAAAATCCATCTTTTATTTCTACCGATATTCTGTTAAAAGTCTAATGCAGTCGTTTTTATTACAATATCAAATCATTTCTAGGTAACAATTACGTACCTTACTGTGATGTTTTTTTTAATAAAAAAAATGTCAAAAAGAAACAAAAATGGTTTCTTAGTAAAAAGAGAGCAAGAATTTTGCTACAGCTGTCTGGGAGTGGTCTGAGTGGGGAGGAGAAAACTGAAAACTATCTGTGATTGGCAGAGAGCTTTGGAACTCTCTTTGTTATTGGTCTATCAACTAATTTAATGATGTCACCAGGCAGGCCAAAACTAGCTCCGACCAAAACAAGCTGTCTTTTCAAACACCTCATACAATAAAAAGACATTATCATCATTTTAACAATTTCCCAGCATTATTGGAACCTCATAGTGTGGAAATATAGTATATAAAACACAGGAATATCACGTTTTTGACTGCACTGGGCTTTTAAAGTGCTTCATTGAGTCACCACAGTCACAGCTGTTGTCTCAGCCAAGTTTCCCTTGGCTAATACTGTTTTAATTAACCACCTCCAAACACACACACACCCACCACTGCACACACTCACTCACAAACATATACACCACTGAACACACACACCCACCTATACACAAACACTCATACACACACACACCCACCTACGCCACTGCACAGCCATTTAACTATCAAACAAGAGAAATGTAAAGTTGACAATTTTCTACAGTTGTTCTCATCAGACATATACATATGTTGTCCTCTCTTTGTCTGCCAGAGGAAAGATTCATTTCTGCAGTTTCAAAGCTGCTAACAATTCATGTCAAAGATTAGCACACTTCAGACTGCTGTGTGTGCTTGTGAATTATTTTAGCTTAATTTGTGTCTGAGAAGAAAACAGTCCTGACAAAAAATTTGGTTCTGTTGATTGGAAATGTTTGGCTTTCTTATAGCACAAGCCTGCCTGTCTTAACTTGTTATTTTTCCTTTAAATGCTGACTATTTAAGGAGTTTGTTTTCTAACCCAGAATCCAAAATGAATGTCGTTCTGTTTCACTAGTTGTTTTCTCAGTGAAGTCAAACAATAATGAAATTGAGTTTCAGTTTGGAATTCAGGCTGCCTTTAGTCCTCTGCTCTCTGCTCTCTAGTCACTAAAGTTGTCCTCTGCTGTCTAGTCACTAAAGTTGTCCTCTGCTGTCTCCCCATCCATCCCTCCGTTCCCTGTCTCCCCATCCATCCCTCCGTTCCCTGTCTCCCCATCCATCCCTCCGTTCCCTGTCTCCCCATCCATCCCTCCGTTCCCTGTCTCCCCATCCTACCCTCCGTTCCCTGTCTCCCCATCCTACCCTCTGTTCCCTGTCTCCCCATCCTACCCTCCGTTCCCTGTCTCCCCATCCATCCCTCCGTTCCCTGTCTCCCCATTAACCCCTCTGTTCCCTGTCTCCCCATCCATCCCTCCATTCCCCCTGTCTCCCCATCCATCCCTCCGTTCCCTGTCTCCCCATCCATCCCTCCGTTCCCTGTCTCTCCCTCCATCCCTCCGTTCCCTGTCTCCCCATCCACCCCAACATTCCCCCTGTCTCTCTCCATCTTTCCATCTCTAGGTGTCCGGGTGAAGAGTGGCCAGCGTTCGGTTCACAGCCTGCTACCATGGGGTCTGACATGGCCATGGACTATAGCGCTGCTCCTCTCTGTTCCTCTGGTGCCTTCAGCTTCCTGTTGAGGCCTCCACCTCCTCCATCCCTCCATCCTCCTTTACTTGGAGGGACCTCTCCTGCTTTCCTCATCCCTCATTCCTTCCATCCCTCCCTTCCTCAGACTGTCTGCTTGCTCTGGCCTTACGCATCAGCCAGTCAGTCCCAGGGCCTGCCAAGGAAATCCACTCCTGATACCAACAAACCATATCCATCAGCCAGTCAGGCCCAGGGCCTGCCAAGGAAATCCACTCCTGACACCAACAAACCATATCCATCAGCCAAGCAGGCCTAGGGCCTGCCAAGAGGATCCACTCCTGATACCAACAAACCATATCCATCAGCCAGTCAGGCCTAGGGCCTGCCAAGGAAATCCACTCCTGACACCAACAAACCAACAGATTGTTTACAGATGACGGATGGTTAAAAAACAACTATTATTTTCTGGGAGCGGAACTAAACTTTATTTAGTATGTTTTGGCAGTTCTTTCCAAGCATCACTTGTAGTGTTGTACTGTAACTGTGCACTCTAGTTTAATCATTTAGTTTGCATCCCAAATGGTACCCTATTCCCTATAAAGTGCCGTATGGGGCCGGTCAAAAGTAGTGCACTATGTAGGGAATAGGGTGCCATTTGGGACGTAGCTTACCTTAACTTTATGGGCTGTTGTTTTCTTGTCATTGACTGGTGACTGGCATCCAACTGCTCTGAGGCTCTACAGAGTGTGAACAATTCCCTGAAAGCTGCTGCTGTTGAGGTGTTCTGGGTGTCTGACTGTCTGTCTGGCTGACTGTCTGACTGTCTGTCTGTCTGTCTGACTGTCTGACTGTCTGACTGTCTGTCTGACTGTCTGTCTGACTGTCTGTCTGGGTGTCTGGGTGTCTGTCTGTCTGTCTATTTGTCTGTATGTCTCTGTCTGTCTGTCTGGCTGGCTGGCTGTCTGTCTGTCTGTCTGTCTGTATGTATGTCTGTCTGTCTGTCTGTCTGTCTGTCTGTCTGTCTGTCTGTCTGTCTGTCTGTCTGTCTGTCTGTCTGTCTGTCTGTCTGTCTGTCTGTCTGTCTGGGTGACTGGCTGGGTGTCTGTCTGGCTGTCTATTTGTCTGTATGTCTCTGTGTCTGTATGTCTGTCTGGCTGGCTGGCTGGCTGTCTCTGTCTGGCTGGCTGTCTGTCTGTCTGGCTGGCTGGCTGGCTGGCTGTCTATTTGTCTGGCTGTCTCTGTCTGGCTGTCTATTTGTCTGGCTGTCTGTCTGGCTGTCTCTGTCTGGCTGTCTATTTGTCTGGCTGTCTCTGTCTGTCTGTCTATTTGTCTATTTGTCTGGCTGTCTATGTCTGTCTGTCTGTAAGGTTGTAGTACTGGAATCAGCTTGAATCAGCCTGGCCTCCTTCTCGCTTTTCACTAGTTATCTGCATCCGTGTAGTCGGTGGCTGCCTAACAAGCATCAGCTCAGTAAAGATCAGTGCATAGTTTTCTTCAGAGAGAGAATGGAGAGTGGAACAATGAGAGGAAAAGAAAAACATGTTTTTATAGTATTTTCAGACTTGCTTTTTGTACATTGTTTAACCTTTTAGAAACACAAAGAAAAAGTGAGTGGTGTGTGTTTCAGCGAGGTCAAAGTTTGTGTTTTTCAGACAGCGAGGAGCAATGCTTGGTAATCTGTTGGACAGACAGGTATATCTGACCGCCTGGACTCAACTGTAGTGCCCAAACACATCTTTAGACAAAGACTTGATGACTCTGTGGAGTCTCATGGTGTCAGTACAAATAAATGGGATGTTTATTTTTTAACTGATTGTGGTCTGTCTTTACTATATTCTCTACAAGTATATACTGCACATTGTATTGTCTGAGGGGTTGTCCCTTTCCCACTCTAGTGAAATTAATATCATGTCCCCAATGTCTTTGTGTTCAACATCCAATCATGTCAAGGCTGATATCCTGACATACAGTGTTCTCTGATGATTGATGCAATGCTAGGATGATACATGTATATCCTGCTGAAGGGAGATATGTAGTCAGTCCTCCTGACCGTTCTCAGTGTTCCCTGATAATATGTCCTGCTGAAGGGAGATATGTAGTCAGTCCTCCTGACCGTTCTCAGTGTTCCCTGATAATATGTCCTGCTGAAGGGAGATATGTAGTCAGTCCTGACCGTTCTCAGTGTTCCCTGATAATATGTCCTGCTGAAGGGAGATATGTAGTCAGTCCTGACCGTTCTCAGTGTTCCCTGATAATATGTCCTGCTGAAGGGAGATATGTAGTCAGTCCTGACCGTTCTCAGTGTTCCCTGATAATATGTCCTGCTGAAGGGAGATATGTAGTCAGTCCTGACCGTTCTCAGTGTTCCCTGATAATATGTCCTGCTGAAGGGAGATATGTAGTCAGTCCTCCTGACCGTTCTCAGTGTTCCCTGATAATATGTCCTGCTGAAGGGAGATATGTAGTCAGTCCTGACTGTTCTCAGTGTTCCCTGATAATATGTCCTGCTGAAGGGAGATATGTAGTCAGTCCTCCTGACCGTTCTCAGTGTTCCCTGATAATATGTCCTGCTGAAGGGAGACATGTAGTCAGTCCTCCTGACCGTTCTCAGTGTTCCCTGATAATATGTCCTGCTGAAGGGAGACATGTAGTCAGTCCTGACCGTTCTCAGTGTTACCTGATAATATGTCCTGCTGAAGGGAGATATGTAGTCAGTCCTGACCGTTCTCAGTGTTCCCTGATAATATGTCCTGCTGAAGGGAGATATGTAGTCAGTCCTCCTGACCGTTCTCAGTGTTCCCTGATAATATGTCCTGCTGAAGGGAGACATGTAGTCAGCCCTGACCGTTCTCAGTGTTCCCTGATAATATGTCCTGCTGAAGGGAGATATGTAGTCAGTCCTGACCATTCTCAGTGTTACCTGATAATATGTCCTGCTGAAGGGAGACATGTAGTCAGTCCTCCTGACCGTTCTCAGTGTTCCCTGATAATATGTCCTGCTGAAGGGAGATATGTAGTCAGTCCTCCTGACCGTTCTCAGTGTTCCCTGATAATATGTCCTGCTGAAGGGAGACATGTAGTCAGTCCTGACGGTTCTCAGTGTTCCCTGATAATATGTCCTGCTGAAGGGAGATATGTAGTCAGTCCTCCTGACCGTTCTCAGTGTTCCCTGATAATATGTCCTGCTGAAGGGAGACATGTAGTCAGTCCTGACCGTCCTCAGTGTTCCCTGATAATATGTCCTGCTGAAGGGAGACATGTAGTCAGTCCTGACCATTCTCAGTGTTACCTGATAATATGTCCTGCTGAAGGGAGACATGTAGTCAGTCCTCCTGACCGTTCTCAGTGTTCCCTGATAATATGTCCTGCTGAAGGGAGACATGTAGTCAGTCCTGACCGTTCTCAGTGTTCCCTGATAATATGTCCTGCTGAAGGGAGATATGTAGTCAGTCCTGACCGTTCTCAGTGTTCCCTGATAATATGTCCTGCTGAAGGGAGATATGTAGTCAGCCCTGACCGTTCTCAGTGTTCCCTGATAATATGTCCTGCTGAAGGGAGATATGTAGTCAGTCCTGACCGTCCTCAGTGTTACCTGATAATATGTCCTGCTGAAGGGAGATATGTAGTCAGTCCTCCTGACCGTTCTCAGTGTTCCCTGATAATATGTCCTGCTGAAGGGAGACATGTAGTCAGTCCTCCTGACCGTTCTCAGTGTTCCCTGATAATATGTCCTGCTGAAGGGAGATATGTAGTCAGTCCTGACCGTTCTCAGTGTTCCCTGATAATATGTCCTGCTGAAGGGAGACATGTAGTCAGTCCTGACCATTCTCAGTGTTCCCTGATAATATGTCCTGCTGAAGGGAGACATGTAGTCAGTCCTGACCATTCTCAGTGTTCCCTGATAATATGTCCTGCTGAAGGGAGACATGTAGTCAGTCCTCCTGACCGTTCTCAGTGTTCCCTGATAATATGTCCTGCTGAAGGGAGACATGTAGTCAGTCCTGACCGTCCTCAGTGTTCCCTGATAATATGTCCTGCTGAAGGGAGACATGTAGTCAGTCCTGACGGTTCTCAGTGTTCCCTGATAATATGTCCTGCTGAAGGGAGATATGTAGTCAGTCCTCCTGACCGTTCTCAGTGTTCCCTGATAATATGTCCTGCTGAAGGGAGATATGTAGTCAGTCCTGACCGTCCTCAGTGTTCCCTGATAATATGTCCTGCTGAAGGGAGATATGTAGTCAGTCCTGACCGTTCTCAGTGTTCCCTGATAATATGTCCTGCTGAAGGGAGATATGTAGTCAGTCCTGACCGTTCTCAGTGTTCCCTGATAATATGTCCTGCTGAAGGGAGACATGTAGTCAGTCCTGACCGTTCTCAGTGTTCCCTGATAATATGTCCTGCTGAAGGGAGACATGTAGTCAGTCCTCCTGACCGTTCTCAGTGTTCCCTGATAATATGTCCTGCTGAAGGGAGATATGTAGTCAGTCCTGACCGTTCTCAGTGTTCCCTGATAATATGTCCTGCTGAAGGGAGACATGTAGTCAGTCCTCCTGACCGTTCTCAGTGTTCCCTGATAATATGTCCTGCTGAAGGGAGATATGTAGTCAGTCCTCCTGACAGTTCTCAGTGTTCCCTGATAATATGTCCTGCTGAAGGGAGATATGTAGTCAGTCCTGACCGTTCTCAGTGTTCCCTGATAATATGTCCTGCTGAAGGGAGATATGTAGTCAGTCCTGACCGTTCTCAGTGTTCCCTGATAATATGTCCTGCTGAAGGGAGATATGTAGTCAGTCCTGACCGTTCTCAGTGTTCCCTGATAATATGTCCTGCTGAAGGGAGACATGTAGTCAGTCCTGACCATTCTCAGTGTTCCCTGATAATATGTCCTGCTGAAGGGAGACATGTAGTCAGTCCTCCTGACCGTTCTCAGTGTTCCCTGATAATATGTCCTGCTGAAGGGAGACATGTAGTCAGTCCTGACCGTCCTCAGTGTTTCCTGATAATATGTCCTGCTGAAGGGAGATATGTAGTCAGTCCTGACCGTCCTCAGTGTTCCCTGATAATATGTCCTGCTGAAGGGAGATATGTAGTCAGTCCTGACCGTTCTCAGTGTTCCCTGATAATATGTCCTGCTGAAGGGAGATATGTAGTCAGTCCTGACCGTTCTCAGTGTTCCCTGATAATATGTCCTGCTGAAGGGAGATATGTAGTCAGTCCTGACCGTCCTCAGTGTTCCCTGATAATATGTCCTGCTGAAGGGAGATATGTAGTCAGTCCTGACCGTTCTCAGTGTTCCCTGATAATATGTCCTGCTGAAGGGAGATATGTAGTCAGTCCTCCTGACTGTTCTCAGTGTTCCCTGATAATATGTCCTGCTGAAGGGAGATATGTAGTCAGTCCTGACCGTTCTCAGTGTTCCCTGATAATATGTCCTGCTGAAGGGAGATATGTAGTCAGTCCTGACCGTTCTCAGTGTTCCCTGATAATATGTCCTGCTGAAGGGAGATATGTAGTCAGTCCTCCTGTAGGAGTAGGTGACATATGTGGGTAGATATCACACTGTTGGACAGTAGACAGGAGTATACTGGAAGGTAGTATAAGAGAGCAGATGTGAGTGCATTTGCCATTCTGGTAAATACAGGAAACCAAAGATTAGCAGATGGTGTAGTAGTGTAGTGGTAACATAAGATACATGGATAACATATAAAAATAAAAGATAGCTGAACATTAAAGTAACGAACCACATGTTAACATGGGTCATGGGACCGTGGTGATGGAGGTCTACTAAGGGACGTTCTGACCCTCTGACCCTTGTAGATTCTCCATTGTGCTGACATACATGTCAGACAGAGTGGCGCCTAAAAGCAATTGGACACTAGACATATGGTCTGACAATTCTATTACAAACATACATGTCAGACAGAGTGGCGCCTAGAGGTAATTGGACACACTGGGATAAAGGGTCCAGCCACTATTATAAACAAATTGAAAGCAGATGGTTGTGAATGACTTCATAGGGGACGGACAATACTATGTGTGTATAAATAGAGTAGCTGGAGTTCTGAGAGAGGGTGTGTGTTCCGCGGGGTGTGTTCCGCGGGGACATGCCAGTGGGCTGTACAGTTGTAATAAAGAGCATGTTTGATTTTAAAAGTTCTGGTAAGCGTTGTATTTGAAAATGATTTTCCACGACACTCCTGACTGTTCTCAGTGTTCCCTGATAATATGTCCTGCTGAAGGGAGATATGTAGTCAGTCCTGACCGTTCTCAGTGTTCCCTGATAATATGTCCTGCTGAAGGGAGATATGTAGTCAGTCCTGACCGTTCTCAGTGTTCCCTGATAATATGTCCTGCTGAAGGGAGATATGTAGTCAGTCCTCCTGACCGTTCTCAGTGTTCCCTGATAATATGTCCTGCTGAAGGGAGATATGTAGTCAGTCCTGACCGTTCTCAGTATGTCCATGATTAATAATGGCGCCGGAGGGGATGGCTGCCGTTTTACTGGCTCCTAACCAACTGTGCTTTTTTTGTGTGTTTTTTTTTGCATTGTTTGTAACTCATTTTGTACATTATGTTGCTGCTGCCGTCTCTTATGACCGAAAAGAGTTTCTGGACCTCAGAACAGCGATTACTCACCTCAAACTGGATGAAGTTTTTTTCTTTAATGAGCATGACGCGAAGGATATACTGCTTCTCCGACACCAGGCTCAAATCCCCGTCATTCGCGTGAAAAAAAGGACTGAAATACAGGGGTGCGGAGATCGGGGTGCCTTGTGAGAATTTGTCTGCGAGTGGGTAGCCTGCCTTTACCATCCGTTCTATTGGCTAATGTGCAATCACTGGAGAATAAACTGGATGAGCTCCAGGGGTACACTCCAACACTCAGACATCATTAACAGATAGCCAGGGGTACACTCCAACACTCAGACATAGTTTACAGATGAAGCATGAGTGTTTAGTGAGGCAGTAGGATGACCAGGGATGTTCTCTTTATTTTGTGTTTTTGTTTACCTTTACTTATCTAGGCAAGTCAGTTAAGAACAAATTCCTATTTACATGATACGTCTATGAATTGGACCATTTTCCTGTCATGCTTAACATTCAAAATGTAATGAGTACTTTTGGTTGTCAGGAAAAATATAAATAGTAAAGTAAAGATACCCCAAAAACTACTTAAGTAGTACTTTAAATAAAAAATATTATAATAATGTTTAAATAATGTTTAAATACATGCTCTCTACCAAGAGAGTTTTCATCAGTATTTTCCGTAGCTGTCTATTTACCACCACACCCCGATGCTGGCACTAAGACCGCACCCAGCGACCTGTATAAGGCAAACAAGAAAATGCTCATCCAGAAGCCGCACTCCTCGGGAGTTTAACCTTTAGGGGCCGGGGAGTTTAACCTTTAGGGGCCGGGGAGGTTAACCTTTAGGGGCCGGGGAGTTTAACCTTTAGGGGCCGGGGAGTTTAACCTTTAGGGGCCACGGGTGCCGCTAGCGGCACTCCTCCCACATTCCACTGAAAAGGCAGAGCGCGAAATTCAAAAAAAATATATTTTTTAAATATTTAACTTTCACACATTAACAAGTCCAATACAGCTAATGAAAGACACAGATCGTGTGAATCCAGCCAACATGTCCGATTTTTAAAATGTTTTACAGGGAAGACAGCTAAACACCTTAGCAAAAGACACCATATTTTCTTTGTCCACCAACACCACTAGCTATCACCAATTCGGCTAAACTAAGATATATATAGCCACTAACCAAGAAAAAACCTCATCAGATGACAGTCTGATAACATATTTATGGTATAGGATAGGTTTTGTTAGAAAAATGTGCATATTTCAGGTAGATATCATAGTTTACAATTGCACCCACCGTCACAAATCGACTAGAATAAATACATAGAGCAACGTGTCTTACCTAATTACTAATCATCAAACATTTCGTAAAAATACACAGCATACACTAATCGAAAGACACAGATCCAGAACAAGTATTTGATACACTGCTGATTTTGAAGGTTTTCCTACTTCCAAAGCATGTAGACGTCTGTAATTTTTATCATAGGTACACTTCAACTGTGAGAGACGGAATCTAAAACAAAAATCCAGAAAATCACATTGTATGATTTTTAAGTAATTAAATCCTCTATGATCCAGGATTAGAGGAGTGGTGTCATAGAGGATCCAGGATTAGAGGAGCGGTATCATAGAGGCTTGGGAGGATCCAGGACATGTGATTCCAGGTGATTCTGTCCACTCCAATGACTGGAGAAGATTGCCTCTGGTCTGGGCCTTTGATGTCTGTGTGTTGAGGGCGGGGGGGGGGGGGGGGGTGTTATTGGGAATTTAGGTGTCAGAATGTTGTTTTTTAAGCAACCATGTTCATCACAGTGGGAAACTTATCTTTCTTTGAGTTGTGCATTTCCAAATATCTTTTTTTTTGCAGTATGCGGACAGCATCCCTTATTTTGAAATGCCTTTATCCATGTACAAAGCACAGACAGTGCCATCCGTATAGTACATTGTGCATTTGCAATGCTACGGTTGTATTGTGCAGTGGTGTAAAGTACTTAAGTAAAAAATACTTTAAAGTACTAATTAAGTAGTTTTTTTTTTGTATCTGTACTTTCCTTTTAATATTTTTGACAACTTTAACGTTTACTTCACTACATTCTTAAAGAAAATAATGTATTTTTTACTCCATGCATTTTCCCTGACACCCAAAAGTTACATTTGTGACTGGTTTCCGGAAACTGGGCGCATGTAACACATCACTACTTCACAGGAGAGCCATTTGAATTTAAACATGTATTTTTTTTATCAAAACGCATTTTTTGGTGCAGAAATGCTTTCTGGAACATGTGAACTTTCATGTGCCTTTAATAATAGATTTGTATTTGATGCATAAATACGAATAAAACTCTTCAATTAAGTGCCTAGTCGGTTTAGCCACAGAAAAAGACAGGAATCTTCCCGCTAGCCATGATTGGCTGAGATAATGGATGGGCTGGACAAGCCGGGAGATGAGTTTGGATTGGTCTGATGGGCTAGACATGCCGGGAGATGAGTTTGGATTGGTCTGATGGGCTAGACATGCCGGGAGATGAGTTTGGATTGGTCTGATGGGCTAGACATGCCGGGAGATGAGTTTGGATTGTTCTGATGGGCTGGACAAGCCGGGAGATGAGTTTGGATTGGTCTGATGTGCTAGACAAGCCGGGAGATGAGTTTGGATTGGTCTGATGGGCTGGACAAGCCGGGAGATGAGTTTGGATTGGTCTGATGGGCTAGACATGCCGGGAGATGAGTTTGGATTGGTCTGATGGGCTAGACATGCCGGGAGATGAGTTTGGATTGGTCTGATGGGCTGGACAAGCCGGGAGATGAGTTTGGATTGGTCTGATGGGCTAGACAAGCCGGGAGATGAGTTTGGATTGGTCTGATGGGCTAGACATGCCGGGAGATGAGTTTGGATTGGTCTGATGGGCTAGACATGCCGGGAGATGAGTTTGGATTGGTCTGATGGGCTAGACATGCCGGGAGATGAGTTTGGATTGGTCTGATGGGCTAGACATGCCGGGAGATGAGTTTGGATTGGTCTGATGGGCTAGACAAGCCGGGAGATGAGTTTGGATTGGTCTGATGGGCTAGACATGCCGGGAGATGAGTTTGGATTGGTCTGATGGGCTAGACAAGCCGGGAGATGAGTTTGGATTGGTCTGCCATATAGCATGCCTATAACGTCAGCTGTTCGGTATGTGTTGATAATCCTTTCTACCTCTGCGTTTTTGAAAGATAAAACGTTAGCCATCAATAACTACAAAAGTTTTGCTACTTTTCTAAACAACATTGATGACCTGAATGTAGCAGGCGCTATCGACAGATCAGTTGGACAAAGTGATGGGCTACTTTCTACACACGCCACGGTCAGTGTGAACCTGGAGTGACTTGACACAACGCTGGCCAAACAAGATGTAGCTACAAACAAACCTGAGTTAAATGGTTCCAGTCTGCCATGAAGCATTCATCCACGTATACAGGTAAGAGTCTAGCTACAGTTTCAGATATTATAAGTTTCTTATTTTGTCAGAAGGTCTCTTTCATTGCAAGTTAAAGCGTACTGTTAGCTAGCTAGCAAACGTTAGCTGACTGCCTCACTAGCTAGCTAGCTGCATGTCTAAACAAAAGACTACATTTTGCCAGATGATTACATGGCCCATCCACTTAACTAGATGTGTCTTGGGGGGGGGGGGGGGGGGGGTTACAGCCATCTATAGTATTTCATGAACATGTCTAGATAATAGAGACCCATCCACTTAGATAGATGTGTCTGGGGGGTGATTACAGCCATCTATTGTATTTCATGATCATGTCTAGACAATAGAGACCCGTCCACTTAGCTAGATGTGTCTGGGGGTGATTACAGCCATCTATAGTATTTCATGAACATGTCTAGACAATAGAGACCCATCCACTTAGATAGATGTGTCTGGGGGGTGATTACAGCCATCTATAGTATTTCATGAACATGTCTAGACAATAGAGACCCATCCACTTAGATAGATGTGTCTGGGGGGTGGTTACAACCATCTATAGTATTTCATGAACATGTCTAGACAATAGAGACCCATCCACTTAGCTAGATGTGTCTGGGGGTGATTACAGCCATCTATTGTATTTCATGATCATGTCTAGACAATAGTGACCCAACCACTTAGCTAGATGTGTCTGGGGGGTGGTTACAGCCATCTATTGTATTTCATGAACATGTCTAGACAATAGTGACCCAACCACTTAGCTAGATGTGTCTGGGGGTGATTACAGCCATCTATTGTATTTCATGAACATGTCTAGACAATAGTGACCATCCACTTAGCTAGATGTGTCTGGTTACAGCGTTTCTTTCACATGACCCATCAATTTAGACAACAGTGTCGGGTAAGAGTCATCTAATTATTCTTAAATATTTATAACATATTTTTATCTGGACACTTTCTGTTGTTGATATTGTTAGTATGCAAGTAACCGTTTACACCTTCTATATATAGATTTTATTTGATATGATGTGGGTTTTTCAGAGGCGGTAATGGTATCATAGAGGATCCAGGATTAGAGGATCTGTATCAAAGTCAGATTAGGATCCAGGCGAAGGACAAAGAGTATTTTAACCTGGAGTATTTCCTTATTGTGGGCTACTACTTTCACCACTTTTAGTCTTGAAATCTTTGGTTGGTTATTACACTACCTTACTCACTCTGTTTAGCACATGGCCTCACATGTGAATCCTTAAAGAGATGGGTGGGGCTAAAGCTTAAGAACGATGCTGAATGGGTGTAGATAAAGAAGAGCTCTCCAGTAGGTGTATCAAAACAGTCAAGGGCCATTTTCTCAAAAGTGGTGTTACAAGTTTAGCAACTTTCAAAACATAATTACTTTCCCATAGTTCCTCAACTGCAGTGTGTGATATACCATCTTCTAGTCTCTACTTCTATCCAATGTAAACAACACCATTTCAAAAGTTCTACATAAGAACGAATCGAGGAGGTCGGTCACATTTGTAACACTTAGCAGGACAGGAAAACGGTTAAATTCATGCTGAAGAAATTCAGCTTGATCCCTGATTTGTTTAATATAAATATAAATATAAATAATTTGAAATGATTTAGACTTTTACTTTTGATAATAAGTATATTTTAGGAACTCCATTTACTTGTGATACTTAAGTATATTTAAAACCATAATACTTTTAGACTTTTACTCAAGTAGTATTTTACTGGGTGACTTTCACTTTTACTGGACTCAAGGGATCGTTACTTTTACAATTGAGTACTTTTTCCACCACTGGTATTGTGGCACATTCAGCATTTGAGTTTTATCTGGGGTTTTTTAATTGAAATTTTTATGCCTACATTTATGTTTGCTTGGCTGTTTCAATTAAGAACATTGTATTTTCCGGCGGTGTCTTTGTTTTGGTCTGTAAAAGAACACCCAGACCTCACGGGGAGCTAATTTAAACAACATCATTTGTCTTTTAAGACATATACGTGAATACATTCTCCTTAATGAGAAATCTCAGCAGGGAACTTTTGCTTACATTCGTTATGCAAATGAAGAGCGGGGAGTGTAACAGCCTAACGTCCGTGATACAGGAACACACGCGAACACAAATATAGCCATCTGGTTGGTAACAGGTCTGGCTCTCTGGCTTTCTGAAGACAGGTAATGTTGGTGCAACGATATCGGGTAAAGCTTTATTTTACATTCCGGTTTAAAATGGTACTTGGAATTCACATGTTATAGTAAGTAAAATACTCTTATGACGGTTAACAAAATTATACTCAACATCCAAACCGCTGTCTAACTACAAAAGTATATATGTCTGCGTCCCAACTGCCACCCTATTCCCAATATAGTGAACTACATTGTAAAAAGCGTTGTTGCATTATATAGGTAATTGGTAAAATGATGAAAGTGTTTTAGTCTAAAAATGCATTTCCCCATATGGAGATTTGAAGTAATTAAAAGTGACCTACTGTATGGGTGACTACGCCCAATAATGAGTTCATGGTTGCAGTCGCTGCATCGCAGCATTGTTTATTGCTGAGCACTGATTGTTTTGGACAAGGATACTATTGACTGTATGGATTACAGACTGCATGGATTACAGACTGCATGGATTACAGACTGCATGGATTACAAACTGCATGGATTACAGACTGCATGGATTACAGACTGCATGGATTACAAACTGCATGGATTACAGACTGCATGGATTACAGTGTTACATGTCTACCCAGACTGAGGGCATGGATTACAGACTGCATGGATTACAGACTGCATGGATTACAGACTGCATGGATTACAGACTGCATGGATTACATACTGCATGGATTACAGACTGCATGGATTACAGTGTTACATGTCTCCCCAGACTGAGGGCATGGATTACAGACTGCATGGATTACAGACTGCATGGATTACATACTGCATGGATTACAGACTGCATGGATTACAGACTGCATGGATTACAGACTGCATGGATTACAGACTGCATGGATTACAGACTGCATGGATTACAGTGTTACATGTCTACCCAGACTGAGGGCATGGATTACAGACTGCATGGATTACAGACTGCATGGATTACAGACTGCATGGATTACAGACTGCATGGATTACAGTGTTACATGTCTACCCAGACTGAGGGCATAGATTACAGACTGCATGGATTACAGACTGCATGGATTACAGACTGCATGGATTACAGACTGCATGGATTACAGACTGCATGGATTACAGTGTTACATGTCTACCCAGACTGAGGGCATGGATTACAGACTGCATGGATTACAGACTGCATGGATTACAGACTGCATGGATTACAGACTGCATGGATTACAGTGTTGCATGTCTACCCAGACTGAGGGCATGGATTACAGACTGCATGGATTACAGACTGCATGGATTACAGTGTTGCATGTCTACCCAGACTGAGGGCATGGATTACAGTGTTACATGGATTACATACTGCATGGATTAGTCTGGACATTCTCCTCTGACCTCTCTCATTAACAAGGTGTTTTTGCCCACAGAACTGCCGCTCACTGAATGTGTTTTGTTTATCGCACCGTTCTCTGTAAACTCTAGAGACTGTAGTGCCTTAAGGTCCCAGGAGGGCAGCTGTTTCTGAGATGCTGGAATCACCATGTGTGGCACCAACAATCATACCACGGTCACAAGTTGCTTAGATTACGCATCCTGTCCGTTCTAATGTTTGGTCGAACATCTAAAGCTCTCTACTCTATATACTCTATATATTGAGTTGCAGGCGGCCACATGATTCGCTGTTCGAATGTAACCTTCCTTGCTGAGGTAAATCAGGTCTGTAGAGCTGATGACGTGACCGATGTCATTGTGTGGGATAATGTCAGGTTCCACCATGCTCAAATGGTGCAAGCATGGTTTCAGGCCCAACCACAATTTACCACCCTGTACTTACCCCCATACTCTTCTTTCCTAAAACCTGATTGAGGAATTTTTCTCCACATGGAGGTGGAAGGTATATGATAGGCGCCCTCACGAACAAGCCACCCTTCTCCAGGCCATGTATGACACATGCAATGACATCACGGCAGACCAGTGTCAGGCCTGGATTCGCCCGAAGATTCTTCCCAAGATATTTGGCTAATGAAAACATCCATTGTGATGTGGATGAGAACCTGTGGCCCAAATCCACAAGACAGGGTTGAGGGTAATATAGAAGTTGTCACGTTCTGACCTTAGTTCCTTTTTATGTCTTTATTTTGGTTTGGTCAGGGCGGGAGTTGGGGTTGGCATTCTATGTTCTATATTCTATGTTTTGTACTATGTGTTGTATTTCTGTGTTTGGCCTAGTATGGTTCCCAATCAGAGGCAGCTGTCAATCGTTGTCTCTGATTGAGAACCATACTTAGGTAGCCTGTTCCCACCTGTGTTTGTGGGTAGTTGTTTCCTGTTTTTGTGTTTGTTTCACCATTCAGGACTGTTTCGGTTTTCTTTGTCATTCACTTTGTTATTTTTGTCTTTTTTTCGTGTTCTGTTATATTAAAGTAACATGGACACTTACCACGCTGCATTTTGGTCTGATCCTTCATATTCCTCATCAGAAGAGGAAGACAACCATTACAGAAGTACAGTAATCAATCCTTTGTTTTGCTTTTTACAGTAAGCCAGGTGAGGAACACTACAGTTGATGTTTTACAGTAAGCCAGGTGAGGAACACAGCAGTTGATGTTTTACAGTGAGCCAGGTGAGGAACACAGCAGTTGATGTTTTACAGTAAGCCAGGTGAGGAACACTGCAGTTAACGTTTTACAGTAAGCCAGG
The DNA here is from genome assembly GCF_045679555.1 of Salvelinus alpinus. NCBI lineage: Eukaryota > Metazoa > Chordata > Actinopteri > Salmoniformes > Salmonidae > Salvelinus > Salvelinus alpinus. The sequence continues at coordinate 41,631,238 of NC_092106.1, read as the reverse complement.
TGAGGAACACTGCAGTTAACGTTTTACAGTAAGCCAGGTGAGGAACACTACAGTTGACGTTTTACAGTAAGCCAGGTGAGGAACACTACAGTTGATGTTTTACAGTAAGCCAGGTGAGGAACACAGCAGTTGATGTTTTACAGTGAGCCAGGTGAGGAACACAGCAGTTGATGTTTTACAGTAAGCCAGGTGAGGAACACTACAGTTGATGTTTTACAGTAAGCCAGGTGAGGAACACAGCAGTTGATGTTTTACAGTAAGCCAGGTGAGGAACACAGCAGTTGATGTTTTACAGTAAGCCAGGTGAGGAACACTACAGTTGATGTTTTACAGTAAGCCAGGTGAGGAACACTGCAGTTGACCTTTAACTGTTGTTTCTTTTTTTGTAGCTAATTATTTTTGCTTTGATTCAAAGAAACCTATGTTGTGATTTTATTGTATTTCATCAATAAGTGTCATATTTTGTTCAATGATTCCACTGTGTCTGTAGTATTCTCTCTACTAGTCCTTTTACAGTGATATATTTACGTGTAGTAGCATAATGAAACATGTATCACATATTTTGTAGTACAATATTTAATGATTGTACGAACAACTACACAGTGAAACTATCGGTATCTTGTGTGTGGGTGATCTAAATGAATGTTCCTATGGTATTTCATGATAAATGAGTTATTTGAACCAATGATTCTGCAAGTGCAAGGTTTCTTTAAAGATATGAATGCACAATGCAATGTTTTGAACATTGGACAGCCTGTGTTACAAGTGATAACCGTTTTGTGTCTAGAGTTTTGAAAAATGACCACAAGGTTCTGAAATTAGTGCTAAAGTGATTGTTAACTGTAAATTTGTTTTATTTAGATTTTCATTTCTCCTTCCTTTGTTAGTACGTTTATTTTATAGTATTACTTTACGATGTGGAGCACTTTGTTACTTAGTCTGTGGTAAAGGAGAGCTTCATCGGGCCCAGTAATGTGTGTGACAAACACTGTAATGAGGCCTTCAGTAAAGCCCAGTGTAGTGAATCCTCCAGTAAAGCCCAGTGTAGTGAATCCTCCAGTAAAGCCCAGTGTAGTGAATCCTCCAGTAAAGCCCAGTGTAGTGAGGCCTCCAGTAAAGCCCAGTGTAGTGAATCCTCCAGTAAAGCCCAGTGTAGTGAATCCTCCAGTAAAGCCCAGTGTAGTGAATCCTCCAGTAAAGCCCAGTGTAGTGAATCCTCCAGTAAAGCCCAGTGTAGTGAATCCTCCAGTAAAGCCCAGTGTAGTGAATCCTCCAGTAAAGCCCAGTGTAGTGAATCTTCCAGTAAAGCCCAGTGTAGTGAGGCCTCCAGTAAAGCTCAGTGTAGTGAATCCTCCAGTAAAGCCCAGTGTAGTGAATCCTCCAGTAAAGCCCAGTGTAGTGAATCCTCCAGTAAAGCCCAGTGTAGTGAATCCTCCAGTAAAGCCCAGTGTAGTGAGGCCTCCAGTAAAGCTCAGTGTAGTGAATCCTCCAGTAAAGCCCAGTGTAGTGAATCCTCCAGTAAAGCCCAGTGTAGTGAATCCTCCAGTAAAGCCCACTGTAATGAGGCCTTCAGTAAAGCCCAGTGTAGTGAAGCCTTCAGTAAAGTCCAGTGTAGTGAATCCTCCAGTAAAGCCCAGTGTAGTGAAGCCTTCAGTAAAGCCCAGTGTAGTGAGGCCTCCAGTAAAGCCCAGTGTAGTGAATCCTCCAGTAAAGCCCAGTGTAGTGAATCCTCCAGTAAAGCCCACTGTAATGAGGCCTTCAGTAAAGCCCAGTGTAGTGAAGCCTCCAGTGAAGCCCAGTGTAGTGAAGCCTCCAGTAAAGCCCAGTGTAGTGAAGCCTCCAGTAAAGCCCAGTGTAGTGAATCCTCCAGTAAAGCCCAGTGTAGTGAGGACTCCAGTAAAGCCCAGTGTAGTGAATCCTTCAGTAAAGCCCAGTGTAGTGAGGCCTTCAGGTAAGCCCAGTGTAGTGAGGCCTCCAGTAAAGCCCAGTGTAGTGAAGCCTCCAGTAAAGCCCAGTTTAGTGAATCCTCCAGTAAAGCCCAGTGTAGTGAAGCCTCCAGTAAAGCCCAGTGTAGTGAATCCTCCAGTAAAGCCCAGTGTAGTGAAGCCTCCCGTAAAGCCCAGTGTAGTGAAGCCTCCCGTAAAGCCCAGTGTAGTGAAGCCTCCAGTAAAGCCCACTGTAGTGAATCCTCCAGTAAAGCCCAGTGTAGTGAGGACTCCAGTAAAGCCCAGTGTAGTGAATCCTTCAGTAAAGCCCAGTGTAGTGAGGCCTTCAGGTAAGCCCAGTGTAGTGAGGCCTCCAGTAAAGCCCAGTGTAGTGAAGCCTCCAGTAAAGCCCAGTTTAGTGAATCCTCCAGTAAAGCCCAGTGTAGTGAAGCCTCCAGTAAAGCCCAGTGTAGTGAATCCTCCAGTAAAGCCCAGTGTAGTGAAGCCTCCCGTAAAGCCCAGTGTAGTGAAGCCTCCCGTAAAGCCCAGTGTAGTGAAGCCTCCAGTAAAGCCCACTGTAGTGAATCCTCCAGTAAAGCCCAGTGTAATGAGGCCTTCAGTAAAGCCCAGTGTAGTGAATCTTCCAGTAAAGCCCAGTGTAGTGAAGCCTCCAGTAAAGCCCAGTTTAGTGAAGCCTCCAATAAAGCCCAGTGTAGTGAATCCTCCAGTAAAGCCCAGTGTAGTGAATCCTCCAGTAAAGCCCAGTGTAGTGAATCCTCCAGTAAAGCCCAGTGTAGTGAATCCTCCAGTAAAGCCCAGTGTAGTGAATCCTCCAGTAAAGCCCAGGTGTAATGAGGCCTTCAGTACAGCCCAGTGTAGTGAATCCTCCAGTAAAGCCCAGGTGTAATGAAGCTTCCAGCTGGCTGACATATTGGCTGGTTGCAGGCTTCCTTGTGTGGCTGTGAGGTAAGCCACAGTGGCCCTGCACTGAGAAACCAAAGTAATAGAGACCAGACTTTTCTTCTCGCTCGACTGTCAGGTATAAATTGGATGGATTACCTCTACATTACACTGTCCATCTCCTACTCTGCTTTGGTTGGGGGGAGACTCAGAGGAGTCTCTCTACATAGGGAGGAATGTTTCAATGCATTGCAAAATTCCTGTTATTTTAATCTGTGTGTCAGGATTATTTGGATTTGTCAATTGGATTAAAGAAGAGCTGGAGAGGTGTGCCATCTGCACAGAAAAGGTACAAAGAAACATGTGTGTCAATACTCATCCTATTCTGTCACACCCTGATCTGTTTCTCATCCAATCCTATTCTGTCACACCCTGATCTGTTTCTCATCCAATCCTATTCTGTCACACCCTGATCTGTTTCTCATCCAATCCTATTCTGTCACACCCTGATCTGTTTCTCATCCAATCCTATTCTGTCACACCCTGATCTGTTTCTCATCCAATCCTATTCTGTCACACCCTGATCTGTTTCTCATCCAATCCTATTCTGTCACACCCTGATCTGTTTCTCATCCAATCCTATTCTGTCACACCCTGATCTGTTTCTCATCCAATCCTATTCTGTCACACCCTGATCTGTTTCTCATCCAATCCTATTCTGTCACACCCTGATCTGTTTCTCATCCAATCCTATTCTGTCACACCCTGATCTGTTTCTCATCCAATCCTATTCTGTCACACCCTGATCTGTTTCTCATCCAAGCCTATTCTGTCACACCCTGATCTGTTTCTCATCCAATCCTATTCTGTCACACCCTGATCTGTTTCTCATCCAAGCCTATTCTGTCACACCCTGATCTGTTTCTCATCCAATCCTATTCTGTCACACCCTGATCTGTTTCTCATCCAATCCTATTCTGTCACACCCTGATCTGTTTCTCATCCAATCCTATTCTGTCACACCCTGGTCTGTTTCACCTGTCCTTGTTATTGTCTCCACCCCCTCCTGGTGTTTTCCCCAGTGTATTTATCCCTGTGTTTCCTGTCTCTCTGTACCAGTGTATTTACCCCTGCGTTTCCTGTCTCTCTGTACCAGTGTATTTATCCCTGTGTTTCCTGTCTCTCTGTACCAGTGTATTTATACCTGTGTTTCATGTCTCTCTGTACCAGTTCGTCTTGTATGTTTTCCAAGACAACCAGCGTTTTTCCTGCTTTTTGCTATTCTCCTTTTTCTATTCCTCACGGTTTTGACCCTTGCCTGTTCTGGACTCTGTACCCGCCTGCCTTACTTTTCTGCCTGCCTTGACTCCGAGCCTGTCTGCCACTCTGTACCTCCTGGACTCTGATCTGGTTTTGACCTTTTGCCTGTCCACGACCATTCTCTTGCCTACTCCTTTTTGGATTATTAAACATCTTAAACTCCAACCATCTGCCTCCTGTGTCTGCATCTGAGTCTCGCCTGGTGTCATGATACTATTCACCTCTATCAAGCAATGAAAGACTCAATAGAATACAAAGCTATTCGTAAAAATTTGATTTGAGAAGGTAATCATTAGACGATTTATGGATTATAAAGCAAAGAGTCACATTGGTTTATAATTTTAAGGCAGGATATCCTCACAATGGACCCAGCCCAGGCCAAAGCCTCTGTGTTACATTTACATGGGGTTCTGATCCAATGTCTGGTCATATCCTGAAGGTAGGGTGGTTCCTTATTGTGAACCAATAAATAGGCTTATTGGCTAAGCCTTCCCTTCAATAAATCTAACACAAACTCTGGTATCCTGTTTGTGTGTCTGTCTCCGTTCCAGTGTTCATTCTCTTCAATAAAGGTTCCAGACTGGCTAGGTCATGTGTACTCAGACTCCCAATCCCCTGCAGACAACCAATAACACCAGGTATTACAATTAGACAACACAACAATGACACCCAATCAATCCACTCATTTGTCAATAAGGACAGTTGTCAACAAGGTGTCTGCTTAAAGCAATGACTATACACTGTTTGTCACTGTCTCTCCCAGAGCAATGTAACGGTTCAATACAGTATGTCTTCAGCGCTGTACAGCAGCAGCCCGATGACCTTTCACCAGACCAAGCAGGCCTATAACTTCAAGGTAGACCTTCGTTGGAAAACCTAATGGTACATACACACCAAGAAATCTGCCTGCCAATAGGTATTTATCACAGTAGGAGGACGTTCCTTCTCTTGCTAGAACAAAGACGTACTGTACCTGCTGTGTACTGACAAACCTGCCATTTATACTTGTTGAATCACAATGCTCCTCAGTGGCTGAGAACTTGACTTTGAGCTTTCAGAAAGCACGAACCTCAGCGTGAAAAACTGACAGAAGTGACAAGAAAAGGAAAATAGACTTCTCCGTGTATAATCCCTTTCATCACAATTGTTCAGCTGCAAAATTACATCTTTTTCCTAGAGCAAGTATTTCAATCTTTTATATCTAGCTAAAGAGTTTTGTGCTTAAAGGATTTTTTTTTGTGAGGTTCAGTTTGATAGAGAACCTGCTCATTAGTTATCTAGCTAGCATAGCCTAATCTAATCTCATTAGCTCGCTAACTGAGCCAGGCAGTAACACACTTCACATGAAACAAATGGGGTGGTAAGTGCACCACAATGCACACAACACTGAATGCTTTACCAAGCTAGCTCTCGATCATTTATTTCACTTTCGATTGTCCCATACTGCCAGTGCCAGTTCGCTTGCTAGCTAATGTTAGCTAAATGGTTAGCATCGGCATTTAGCACAACAGAGTGAGCTAGCACCTCCACTGACTCTCGACAGCTAACAGGCAGCTGCTTCATTCAAAAACAAATCCATTGTGAATGAATTATAAATGTTGCTAGCTAAGCTAGTTATTTAGTTGTATCCAGTACAAATTCTAGCTGGCTAGCAACAACAGCGCAGTTTACTAGTTAGCTTACATTGGCGTCAGCAGGCAAAAGCCAAACAAGCTACTGCCACCTTGTGGCCTGGAGTATTGAAACAAAGCAAATTGGATATAAAACTGTTCTATGTGAATAACAAAAAGTGACACTGGGCAGAGGTGCTAAGTACCTATCAGGCAGTCAGATTTCTCACTGTGTCTGACTCTGGAGGCTTTTTAGAAGACGGACTGGATGGACGGGACAGACAGGTGATTGGACATGACTGTCTCTGGATTGGGTGAATTGAAATTACAACGCAAGTGAACTTTTTTCATAATTAATGTGAAGTAGCAATTTATCAGCCGTAGTCAATATATACGGTGCCTTGCAAATGTTTTCCCTTGGCGTTTTTCCTATTTTGTTGCATTACAACCTGTAATTTAAATAGATTTTTATTTGGATTTCATGTAATGGACATACACAAAAATGTCCAAATTGGTGAAATTAAATGAAAAAAATTACTCAAATAACGGAAGAGTGGTGCGTGCATATGTATTCATCCCCTTTGCTATGAAGCCCCTAAATAAGAATTGGTGCAACCAATTACCTTCAGAAGTGACATAGTGCAATCTAATTGTCACATGATCTGACACATGATCTCAGTGTATATATACACCTGTTCTGAAAAGGCCCCAGAGACTGCCACTCCACTAAGCAAGGGGCACCACCAAGCAAGCGGCACCATGAAGACCAAGGAGCTCTCCAAGCAGGATAAAGTTGTGGAGAAGTACAGATCAAGGTTGGGTTATAAAACAATCAGAAACTTATGGAATAGACCATTCCATAAACATGAAGCTATAGAGGAGAAAGCCCTGCCTCCAGCTGTTTGCTTAGAAATTCTAGGGACAATTAGGAGGCCTGCGTCTTGTGACCGTAGCGTATGTGTAGGAATGTACGGCAGGACCAAATCGGAAAGATGGGTAGGAGCAAGCCTACCCATGTGAGAGACGCAGACTCGGTCTCAACCTTTAAGTCTTTACTGAAGTCTCATCTCTTCAGTAGGTCATGTGATTGAGTGTAGTCTGGCCCAGGAGTGTGAAAGTGAACGGAAAGGCTCTGGTGCAACGAACCGCCCTTGCTGTCTCTGCCTGGCCAGTTCCTCTCTCTCCACTGGGATTCTCTGTCTCTAACCCTATTACAGGGGCTGAGTCACTGGCTTACTGGTGCTCTTCTATGCCGTCCCTAGGAGGGGTGCGTCACTTGAGTGGGTTGAATCACTGACGTGGTCTTCCTGTCTGGATTGGCGCCCCCCCCCTTGGGTTGTGCCGTGTCGGAGATCTTTGTGGGCTATACTCGGCCTTGTTTCAGGATGAAAAGTCAGTGGTTGAAGATATCCCTCCAGTGGTGTGGGGGCTGTGCTCTGGAAAAGTGGGAAAAGTGGGTGGGGTTATATCCTGCCTGTTTGGCCCTGTCTGGGGGTTACTTAGGATGGGGCCACAGTGTCTCCTGACGCCTCCTGTCTCAGCCTCCAGTATTTATACTGCAGTAGCTTATGTGTCGGGGGGCTAGGGTCAGTCTGTTATATCTGGAGTATTTCTCCTGTCTTTTCCCAGTGTCCTGTGTGAATTTAAGTATGCTCTCTCTAATTCTCTCTGTCTCTCTTAATTTCTTTCTCTCTCTCGGAGGACCTGAGCCCTAGGACCATGCCTCAGGACTACCTGGTATGATGACTCCTTGCTGTCCCTAGTCCACCTGGCCGTGCTGCTGCTCCAATTTCAACTGTTCTGCCTGCAGCTATGGAACCCTGACCTGTTCACCGGACGTGCTACCTGTCCCAGACCTGCTGTTTTCAACTCTTTAGAGACAGCAGTAGCGGTAGAGATACTCTCAATGATCGGCTACAAACAACCACTGTGATTATTATTATTTGACCATGCTGGTCATTTATGAACATTTGAACATCTTGGCCATGTTCTGTTATAATCTCCACCCGGCACAGCCAGAAGAGGACTGGCCACCCCTCATAGCCTGGTTCCTCTCTAAGTTTATTCCTAGGTTTTGGCCTTTCTAGGGAGTTTTTCCTAGCCACCGTGCTTACACCTGCATTGCTTGCTGTTTGGGTTTTTAGGCTGGGTTTCTGTACAGCAATTTGAGATATCAGCTGATGTAAGAAGGGCTATATAAATACATTTGATTTGATTTGATATGTAGGGATGTTTTTCATCGGCAGGAGCTGGGAAACTGGTCAGAATTGAATGATGTATGGCGCTTTGAGATTTGAGACTGGGGCGGAGGTTCACCTTCCAGCAGGACAATAACCCTAAGCATACTGCTAAAGCAACACTTGAGTGGTTCAATGTCTTGGAATGGCCTAGTCAAAGCCCAGACCTCAATCCAATTGAGAATCTGTGGTATGACTTAAAGATTGCTGTACACCAGCGGAACCCATCCAACTTGAAGGAAGTGGAGCAGTTTGTCCTTGAATAATGGGCAAAAATCCCAGTGGCTAGATGTACCAAGCTTATAGAGACATACCCCAAGAGACTTGCACCTGTAATTCCTGCAAAAGGTGGCTCTAACAAAGTATTGACTTTGGGGGGGTGAAAACATATTTTTTTTCACCTCTTCCACACTGACTTTTCGGACTTCAAAAGTACAATTCTTGTCTTTCATATTTATATGAAAGACGTGTAGTGTCAGCGTTTGTTGCTGGCATTTCATCCCTAAATTTGCTAATCTTGCCAATTAAAAAGTCATTCACTTCTTATGGCTGCAGGGGCAGTATTGAGTAGCTTGGATGAAAGGTGCACAGAGGTGCCCAGAGTAAACGGCCTGCTCCTCAGTCATAGTTGCTAATATATGCATATTATTATTAGTATTGGATAGAAAACACTCTGAAGTTTCTAAAACTGTTTGAATTATGTCTGTGAGTATAACAGAACTCATATGGCAGGCAAAAACCTGAGAAGATATCCAACCAGGAAGTGAGAAATCTGAGGTTGGTCGATTTTCAACTCGTCGCCTATTGAAAACACAGTAGATATGGATCTGTTTGCACTTCCTACGGCTTCCACTAGATGTCAACCGTCTGTAGAACCTTGAATGAAGCTTCTACTGTGATGTGGAGGGGAATGAGTCAGTGGTCTGGCAGAGAGCCAGGTCCTGGTCACTCGCATTTCACATGATAGGGACCTGCGTTCCATTACTTCTATAGACACAAAGGAATTCTCCAGTTGGAACGTTATTGAATATTTCTGATAACAACATCCTAAAGATTGATTCTATACTTAGTTTGACAAGTTTCTTCGACCTGTAATATAACTTTTTGAAGTTTTTGTCTGACGTTCGGCTGGACCTACACGAGCGTTTGGATTTGTTTACCAAACACGCTAACAAAAATAGCTATTTGGACATAAATGATGGACATTACCGAACAAAACAAACATTTCTTGTGGAAGTGGGAGTCCTGGGAGTGCATTCCGAAGTAGATCAGCAAAGGTAAGTGAAGAATTATAAGTTTTGTTGACTACACAATTTGGCGGGTAACTGTATGGCTTACTTTTGTGGCTGAAAGCTGTTCTCAGATTATTGAATATTGTGCTTTTGCCATAAAGCTTTTTGAAATCTGACACAGCGGTTGCATTAAGAACAAGTGTATCTTTAATTCTGTGTAAAACATGTATCTTTCATCAAAGTTTAAGATGAGTATTTATGTTATTTGACGTGGCTCTCTGCAATTTCTCAGTATATTTTGAAGGCATTTCTGAACATGGCGCCAATGTAAACTGAGGATTTTGAATATAAATATGAACTTAATCGAACAAAACATATATGTATTGTGTAACATGAAGTCCTATGAATGTCCTCTGATGAAGATCATCAAAGGTTAGTGATTAATTTTAGCTCTATTTCTGCTTTTTGTGACTCCCGTCTTTGGCTGGAAAAATAGCTGTGTTTTTCTGTGATTTTGCGGTGACCTAACATAATCGTTTGTGGTGCTTTCACTGTAAAGCCTTTTTGAAATCGGACACTTTGGTGGGATTAACAACAGGATTACCTTTAAAATGGTATAAGATCAGACATGTTTGAGGAATTTTAATTATGAGATTTCTGTTGTTTGAATTTGGCTCCCTGCACTTTCACTGGTTGTTGTCATATCATCCCGTTAACAGGATTGCAGCCATAAGAAGTTTTAAAGTATTTGGCAATATCAGTTGGCTATGTGATGAATGAGCCATCTGATTCAATGAATGATGGAGCCAAGTTGGCTTTTTTTCTCAAAATGTAATTTAAGGTGCCCCAAAGTGTTTTACTATCAATCTTTATGTCATTTATCTTTGTTTCATAGTGTAGTTTATATCTGACCCATTGACCACAGAGTAGAACAGATGAATGCCTTTGTCTGACCCATTGATCTAAAAGTATTTGACTGTTCCATTGCCAACATAGTAGTATAATAAAGTAACATAGTAGTATAATATAGTCACATAGTAGTATAATATAGTACTATAGTAGATTAATATAGTAGTATAATATAGTAATATAGTAGCCTATAGTAGTATATTATAATAACATAGTAGTATAATATAGTAACCATAGTATGAGACAGTAGTATAATAGTAATACAGATGCCTATATATAGTAATATAGTAGCTTATATGTATAGTAATATAGTAGCCAGTAGATATAGTAAAATGGTAGTATAATATAGCAACAAAGTAGCCTGTATATATAGTAATCCAGTAGTATAATAGAGTAACATAGTAGGCTATATACAGTTGAAGTCGGAAGTTTACATACACTTAGGTTGGAGTCATTAAAACTTGTTTTTCAACCAATGTATTGTTAACAAACTATTGTTTTGGCAAGTCGGTTAGGACATCTACTTTGTGGATGACACAAGTAATTTTTCCAGCAATTGTTTACAGACAGATTATTTCACTTATACTTCACTGTATCACAATTCTAGTGGGTCAGAAGTTTACATACACTAAGTTGACTGTGCCTTTAAACAGCTTGGAAAATTCCAGAAAAATTATGTAATTGCTTCAGAAGCTTCTGATAGGCTAATTGATATCATTTGAGCCAATTGGAGGTGTACCTGTGGATGTATTTCAAGGCCTACCTTCTAACTCAGTGCCTCTTTGCCTCTTTGCTTGACATCATGGGAAAGTCTAAATATATCAGCCAAGACCTCAGATTTTTTTTTTTAGACCTCCACAAGTCTGGTTCACACTTGGGAGCAATTTCCAAATGCCTGAAGGTACCACATTCATCTGTACAAACAATAGTACGCAAGTATAAACACCATGGGACCACGCAGCCATCATACCGCTCAGGAAGGAGACGTGTTCTGTCTCCTAGAGATGAATGTACTTTGGTGGGAAAAGTGCAAATCAATCCCAGAACAACAGCAAAGGATCTTGTAACGATGCTGGAGGAAACAGGCACAAAGTATCTATATCCACAGTAAAACAAGTCCTATATCAACATAACCTGAAAGCCCGCTCAGCAAGAAAGGTGATGAATGTGATGAAAGAAATAAAAGCTGAAATAAATCATTCTCTCTACTATTATTCTGACATTTCACATTCGTCAAACAAAGTGGTGATCCTAATTGACCCAAGAGTGAATGTTTACTAGGATTAAATGTCAGGAATTGTGAAAAACTGAGTTTAAATGTATTTGGCTAAGGTGTATGTAAACTTCTGACTTCAACTGTATATGGTAATATAGTAGCCTACACATTGGTGCAAAGTTGACTTGCAACCAAAGAAAGAGGACATAGGATGTGTCCCAAATTGCACCTTATTCCCTATGTAGTGCACTACTTTTGTCCAGGACAAAAGTAGTGACTGTTATATGTAGGGAATATGGTTCCATTTGGAACGCAGACATACGATAAGGTTAGCCATTAGACTAGCAGACTATAAAGTTGTACAGACTCCGGAGCTGCTCAACTGAGGCTGTTAACAGAATCAGAGAAAATGGGACAAACATTGTCATCGTTTATTGTTTGGTTTGATTGTTATGTTTGTAAATACTGGAGGCATTTACTTTGTTCCCATGCTTGGATGACGAGACATTGTTATATTACAACAAAAACAACAACAACTCTTTGAGAAGAGCAGTGTTTTGCTAAATGTATTATTTTGTGTTTTCTTAGCAGTTTGACGAAACACATAGACACGATTCAGACTCAGGAAATGTGCACCTTTCCTACGCACATCTCAGTAGTTGGTATACTGATTTACCTTATTCAGGTGTATAACGGGCTCAGCAAGTGTGGTTCCTTTGCATGCACTGAATACAATAATTCAACCATGGAAAACAGTCCCATGCTGGCCAACAGAATTTCTTGTGGAGTTTTCTTTCAATTGGTTTTTCAGTTCCGTTTATCTGAAGCTTTTATAATGTCATCGACACACTCAGTAGAATACACAGAGATAACCGGTCATTAGGGATCAATGAAAGAGAGACATCTAAATATATGCATATTCATCTACATTTCAGCACCAACTGGTAGATATAGAAAAACTCTGATCTTGTCAATTATTTAGCTTTTACCAACAAAATATATTGGTTAGTCAAAACACAGTGGTTAGATTCATCCTGGAAAGTTGCCATATTCAAGTTCAATCCATGAAATATTGGAAAGTGAGAAAAGTCTACAATAGGGGTCGACCAGTATTCCTGTAAATCTAACTAAATAATCCTCCCTAATCATGGAGCTGTGTTGACAACGGTCCAGTTGTGAACCGTGAGCCAGACTCTAGGTTTAAACTGCTACATACAGTGACTTTGGCAAGTATTCAGATTCCTTGACTTTTTCCACATTTTGATAGGATACTGCCTTATTCTAAAATGTATGAAAGCGTTTTTTGTGTGTTATATAGCTCTTATCAAGTTGTAAATGACAGTGCATTGAGAATGATGTTATTTCTGTAGGAAACATGAAAGGAGATGCTGTTCCACTTGGAACCGACACGTTGCTCGACCTTATTCATAGTTTTCATTGTGCGTTAAGGTGATGGAATTACGAGGACATTAAGTCAAGGTCAGAAAGTGGTGTATCTCTAGACCTCCACCACACATTCATCTCTTTGATCTCCACCCCAGATCAATAGTGGGTGAATAGCATGCTCTTCTCTTGCTTAAGTTCAAAGTTAGAATACCGTAGAGAGAAAGGTGCTTTAAAAGGGAATTACATTAACTTGAGTTAACACATCCGACCATAATGTTTGTTTTGTTGTGAGTTCACTGCTTTTCAGCTGTTCTCTTTCAGAACAGTATGACGCTTCTACTGTGTAGAAGGAATATTTCCCTTGATGGGGGTGAAAAAGAAAATATATACTACTGTAAGTATTTCAATCCAGTTCCGTTAGAACTGAAAAATCCCAGTGATTTAAAAGGGTGTGAAAGAAAGAAAGTGCAGTACATCCCAAAGATGGCATGCAGCTCAATCAATAGGGGAGGTGAGAGGTGATTGGAACACAGCTGGACATCAAGCTTCTGGAACATATCTGGACATCACTCCTCTGGAACATATCTGGACATCACTCCTCTGGAACATAGCTGGACATCAAGCTTCTGGAACATAGCTGGACATCAAGCTTCTGGAACATAGCTGGACATCACTCCTCTGGAACATAGCTGGACATCACTCCTCTGGAACATGGCTGGACATCACTCCTCTGGAACACAGCTGGACATCACTCCTCTGGAACATAGCTGGACATCACTCCTCTGGAACATAGCTGGACATCAAGCTTCTGGAACATAGCTGGACATCACTCCTCTGGAACATGGCTGGACATCACTCCTCTGGAACATAGCTGGACATCAAGCTTCTGGAACATAGCTGGACATCACTCCTCTGGAACATGGCTGGACATCACTCCTCTGGAACATAGCTGGACATCAAGCTTCTGGAACATAGCTGGACATCACTCCTCTGGAACATGGCTGGACATCACTCCTCTGGAACATGGCTGGACATCACTCCTCTGGAACATGGCTGGACATCACTCCTCTGGAACATGGCTGGACATCACTCCTCTGGAACATAGCTGGACATCAAGCTTCTGGAACATAGCTGGACATCACTCCTCTGGAACATGGCTGGACATCACTCCTCTGGAACATAGCTGGACATCAAGCTTCTGGAACATAGCTGGACATCACTCCTCTGGAACATGGCTGGACATCACTCCTCTGGAACATAGCTGGACATCAAGCTTCTGGAACATAGCTGGACATCACTCCTCTGGAACATGGCTGGACATCACTCCTCTGGAACATAGCTGGACATCAAGCTTCTGGAACATAGCTGGACATCACTCCTCTGGAACATGGCTGGACATCACTCCTCTGGAACATAGCTGGACATCACTCCTCTGGAACATGGCTGGACATCACTCCTCTGGAACACAGCTGGACATCACTCCTCTGGAACATAGCTGGACATCACTCCTCTGGAACATAGCTGGACATCACACCTCTGGAACATGGCTGGACATCAACATTCTTGAACATAGCTGGACATCACTCCTCTGGAACATAGCTGGACATCACTCCTCTGGAACATAGCTGGACATCACTCCTCTGGAACATGGCTGGACATCAACATTCTTGAACATAGCTGGACATCACTCCTCTGGAACATGGCTGGACATCACTCCTCTGGAACATAGCTGGACATCACTCCTCTGGAACATGGCTGGACATCACTCCTCTGGAACATAGCTGGACATCACTCCTCTGGAACATGGCTGGACATCACTCCTCTGGAACATAGCTGGACATCACTCCTCTGGAACATAGCTGGACATCACACCTCTGGAACATAGCTGGACATCACTCCTCTGGAACATGGCTGGACATCACTCCTCTGGAACATAGCTGGACATCACTCCTCTGGAACATAGCTGGACATCACTCCTCTGGAACATAGCTGGACATCACTCCTCTGGAACATGGCTGGACATCACTCCTCTGGAACATAGCTGGACATCACTCCTCTGGAACATAGCTGGACATCACTCCTCTGGAACATGGCTGGACATCACTCCTCTGGAACATGGCTGGACATCACTCCTCTGGAACATGGCTGGACATCACTCCTCTGGAACATAGCTGGACATCACTCCTCTGGAACATGGCTGGACATCACTCCTCTGGAACATAGCTGGACATCACTCCTCTGGAACATAGCTGGACATCACTCCTCTGGAACATAGCTGGACATCACACCTCTGGAACATAGCTGGACATCACTCCTCTGGAACATAGCTGGACATCACTCCTCTGGAACATAGCTGGACATCACTCCTCTGGAACATAGCTGGACATCACTCCTCTGGAACATAGCTGGACATCACACCTCTGGAACATAGCTGGACATCACTCCTCTGGAACATGGCTGGACATCACTCCTCTGGAACATGGCTGGACATCAACATTCTTGAACATAGCTGGACATCACTCCTCTGGAACATGGCTGGACATCAACATTCTTGAACATAGCTGGACATCACACCTCTGGAACATGGCTGGACATCACACCTCTGGAACATGGCTGGACATCAACATTCTGGAACATATCTGGACATCAATATTCTGGAACATAATTGGACATCAACATTCTGGAACATGGCTGGACATCAACATTCTGGAACACAGCTGGACATCAACATTCTGGAACATATCTGGACATCAACATTCAGCAGCCATTTTGTGGAAGCCATTACAACAGCAGCCATTATGACAGCAGCCATTTTGTGGAAGCCATTACGACAGCGGCCATTACGACAGCGGCCATTACGACAGCGGCCATTACGACAGCGGCCATTACGACAGCGGCCATTACGACAGCGGCCATTACGACCGCGGCCATTACGACAGCAGCCATTACGACAGCAGCCATTACGACAGCGGCCATTTTATGGAAGCCATTACGACAGCAGACATTACGACAGCAGCCATTTTGTGGAAGCCATTACGACAGCAGCAATTACTACAGCAGCCATTTTGTGGAAGCCCTTACAACAGCGGCCATTACGACAGCAGCCATTTTTTGGAAGCCATTACGACAGCAGCCATTACGACACTGGCCATTACGACAGCGGCCATTACGACAGCAGCCATTTTGTGGCAGCCATTACGACAGCGGCCATTACGACAGCGGCCATTACGACAGCAGCCATTTTGTGACAGCCATTACGACAGCAGCCATTACGACAGCGACCATTACGACAGCGGCCATTACGACAGCAGCCATTTTGTGGCAGCAATTACAACAGCGGCTATTACGAGAGCGGCCATTACGACAGCGGCCATTACGACAGCGGCCATTACGACAGCTGCCATTACGACAGCGGCCATTACGACAGCGGCCATTACGACAGCGGCCATTACGACAGCGGCCATTACGACAGCGGCCATTATGACAGCAGCCATTAAAACAGCGGCCATTACGACAGCAGCCATTTTGTGGCATCCATTACGACAGCGGCCATTACGACAGCAGCCATTACGACAGCAGCCATTACGACAGCAGCCATTTTGTGGACGCCGATACGACAGCAGCCATTACGACAGCAGCCATTACGACAGTGGCCATTACGACAGCGGCCATTTTGTGGAAGCCATTACGACAGCAGCAATTACGACAGCAGCCATTACGACAGCAGCCATTACGACAGCAACCATTACGACAGCAACCATTTTGTGGAAGCCATTACGACAGCAGCCATTATGACAGCGGCCATTTTGTGGAAGCCATTACGACAGCAGCCATTTTGTGGAAGCCATTCCGACAGCAGCCATTACGACAGCAGCCATTTTGTGGAAGCCATTCCGACAGCAGCCATTACGACAGCAGCCATTTTGTGGAAGCCATTCCGACAGCAGCCATTACGACAGCAGCCATTTTGTGGAAGCCATTACGACAGCAGCCAATACGACAGCAGCATTTTGTGGAGGCCATTACGACAGCAGCCATTACGACAGCAGCCATTTTGTGGAAGCCATTACGACAGCAGCCATTAGGACAGCGACCATTGCGACAGCGGCCATTTTGTGGAAGCCATTACGACAGCAGCCATTTTGTGGAAGCCATTACGACAGCAGCCATTACGACAGCAGCCATTATGACAGCAGCCATTACGACAGCAGCCATTTTGTGGAAGCCATTACGACAGCAGCCATTACGACAGCAGCCATTAGGACAGCGACCATTACGACAGCGGCCATTTTGTGGAAGCCATTACGACAGCAGCCATTACGACAGCAGCCATTTTGTGGAAGCCATTGTGACAGCAGCCATTAGGACAGCGACCCTTACGACAGCGGCCATTTTGTGGAAGCCATTATGACAGCAGCCATTTTGTGGAAGCCATTACGACAGCAGCCATTTTGTGGAAGCCATTACGACAGCGGCCATTACGACAGCGGCCATTACGACAGCGGCCATTTTGTGGCAGCCATTACGACAGCAGCCATTACGACAGCAGCAATTTTGTGGAAGCCATTACGACAGCGGCCATTACGACAGCGGCCATTACGACAGCGGCCATTTTGTGGCAGCCATTACGACAGCGGCCATTTTGTGGCAGCCATTACGACAGCGGCCATTTTGTGGCAGCCATTACGACAGCAGCCATTACGACAGCCGCCATTTTGTGACAGCCATTACGACAGCAGCCATTACGACAGCCGCCATTTTGTGACAGCCATTAAGACAGCAGCCATTTCCAAATAGTAATATAACACTGGATCACCACTACATCCATCCAGTGGCTTGTCCTGTCTTGTGTTGTCTTGTGTTGTCCTGTCCTGTCCTGTCTTGTGTTGTGTTGTCCTGTCCTGTCTTGTCTTGTCTTGTCTTGTCTTGTCTTGTCTTGTCTTGTGTTGTCCTGTCCTGTCCTGTCTTGTCTTGTCTTGTCTTGTCCTGTCTTGTCCTGTCTTGTGTTGTGTTGTCCTGTCTTGTTGTGTTGTCCTGTCTTGTCTTGTGTTGTCCTGTCTTGTCTTGTGTTGTGTTGTCCTGTCTTGTGTTGTCCTGTGTTGTGTTTGAGAACTGGCACCATATCTATTTCATCCTGGCTTTAGTCAGGGAGTGTCTTGTACTGTGTTGTCTTGTTCTTGTCTTGTCATTTCCTGTCTTTATTTAATTCTGGATTTTGTACGTCCCAATTGGGCAGTTAACTCAGATGCCCATTGGTGTCTATTGTCTTTAAAGGTTTTCTTTGGTCTTTGTATTGTGTCGGCATGTTGTGGGTGGTTTAGTGTCAGGGCTTTCCGTCAGAGGGACTCCGTATGGCTGAGATTTGCTCTTCAGAGGCTCCATGTAGCCTACACCCCTTTCACAGCTAATCTAGGTTTAGCATTTTCAAACAAAGCTTGGCTTTGTAGACACTCAAACAATCACATAATCACACACAAGCCTCAGATCGACCCTTTTTCAAACAGCTTCACCGTCAAAACCTTGTGTTAGACTCTACGGCTCTTTCAGCTCTTTCTCTAGCGGACACGTTCAAGTGCCAGGTAGCCTGGCAGTTAAGACCATTTGGCCAGTAACCAAAAGGTTGATGGTTTGAATCCCCGAGCTAGCAAAGTGGGAAAATCTGCTGTTCTACCCTTGAGCAAGTCAGCTAACCCCCAACAACAACTAATCCCCGCCCTCCGATGATGTCGATGAAGGCAGCCCTCCGTTCCTCTCGGGTTCAGAGGGGTTAAATGCAGAAGTCACATTTCAGTTGAAGACATTCAGTTGTGGCTGACTAGGTATCACCTCTCCTTTCACAAGTTCTTCCATGCGTCTTCCCTGGAGGCAGTGGTCTGTTTCAGAGCAAATACTAGCGCTAAAGACTCACATCCAGAACCTATAGTCACCAGGCCTTAGGCTAATGATCCTGTTTGTCTGAGGGTAGCAGTTATTGGCTGTCTCCACACATTAGTGGGACAGTACAAACGCAGCGTAAGCTCTTCCTCCCCACCAAGAGGTAAACACCTCCTTTTTCAGAGGCCAATGAGAGATATTTAACAACAACTGACCGGTGATGACATCATTCATTTACTGTGTATGCAGCGGGAGGTCACGCCCTGGTCATTGTCTAGAGACTTTATTTTCTGTGTTAATCTACAACAGAACTGTGCTGCTGTGTAAAATAATTTATTCTTTATTAAGGTTTGAGACTCAAGAGAAGAGAAATAAATGACACCAAAGGTTACAAGAATGATGATGAAATTAGACTAACGGCACGGTGTTCCCTATGGGCCCTGGTCAGAAGTAGTCTGGAATAGGGTGCCATTTGGGATGCAGACAAATTAGAGTTCTGATTAAGGTGAAACGCCTATAAATGTCAGAACGCCATGCATAATAATATTTATTACTTAGCGTTGCCATGGTTCGACTTCATCTCTAAAGGTCAGAGTACATGACTAATTTCAACTCCTTTCTGCTGACGTATTCTTTGATCCTAAAGCACTGCGGTTATGTATTATAATTAAGAGGAGGTGTCACACACATTCAGAGGAGGTATCACACATTCAGAGGAGGTATCACACATTCAGGGGAGTTATCACACACATTCAGAGGAGGTATCACACATTCAGAGGAGGTATCACACATTCAGAGGAGTTATCACACATTCAGAGGAGGTATCACACATTCAGAGGAGGTATCACACATTCAGAGGAGGTATCACACATTCAGAGGAGGTATCACACATTCAGAGGAGGTATCACACATTCAGAGGAGTTATCACACATTCAGAGGAGTTATCACACATTCAGAGGAGGTATCACACATTCAGAGGTATCACACATTCAGAGGAGGTATCACACATTCAGAGGAGGTATCACACATTCAGAGGAGGTATCACACATTCAGAGGAGGTATCACACATTCAGAGGAGGTATCACACATTCAGAGGAGGTATCACACATTCAGAGGAGGTATCACACATTCAGAGGAGGTATCACACATTCAGAGGAGGTATCACACACATTCAGAGGAGGTATCACACATTCAGAGGAGGTATCACACATTCAGAGGAGGTATCACACATTCAGAGGAGGTATCACACATTCAGAGGAGGTATCACACATTCAGAGGAGGTATCACACACATTCAGAGGAGGTATCACACACATTCAGAGGAGGTATCACACATTCAGAGGAGGTATCACACATTCAGAGGAGGTATCACACATTCAGAGGAGGTATCACACATTCAGAGGAGGTATCACACATTCAGAGGAGGTATCACACATTCAGAGGAGGTATCACACATTCAGAGGAGGTATCACACATTCAGAGGAGTTATCACACATTCAGAGGAGGTATCACACATTCAGAGGAGGTATCACACATTCAGAGGAGGTATCACACATTCAGAGGAGGTATCACACATTCAGAGGAGGTATCACACATTCAGAGGAGGTATCACACATTCAGAGGAGGTGTCACACACATTCAGAGGAGGTATCACACATTCAGAGGAGTTATCACACATTCAGAGGAGTTATCACACATTCAGAGGAGTTATCACACATTCAGAGGAGGTATCACACATTCAGAGGAGGTATCACACATTCAGAGGAGGTATCACACACATTCAGAGGAGTTATCACACATTCAGAGGAGGTATCACACATTCAGAGGAGGTATCACACATTCAGAGGAGGTATCACACATTCAGGGGAATAATCACACACATTCAGAGGAGGTATCACACATTCAGAGGAGGTATCACACATTCAGAGGAGTTATCACACATTCAGAGGAGGTATCACACATTCAGAAGAGTTATCACACATTCAGAGGAGGTATCACACATTCAGAGGAGTTATCACACATTCAGAGGAGGTATCACACATTCAGAGGAGGTATCACACACATTCAGAAGAGGTATCACACATTCAGAGGAGGTATCACACATTCAGAGGAGGTATCACACATTCAGAGGATGTATCACACACATTCAGAAGAGGTATCACACATTCAGAGGAGGTATCACACATTCAGAGGAGTTATCACACATTCAGAGGAGGTATCACACATTCAGAGGAGGTATCACACACATTCAGAGGAGGTATCACACATTCAGAGGAGGTGTCACACACATTCAGAGGAGGTATCACACATTCAGAGGAGTTATCACACATTCAGAGGAGTTATCACACATTCAGAGGAGGTATCACACATTCAGAGGAGGTATCACACACATTCAGAGGAGGTATCACACATTCAGAGGAGTTATCACACATTCAGAGGAGGTATCACACATTCAGAGGAGGTATCACACACACACACACACATTCAGAGGAGGTATCACACACATTCAGAGGAGGTATCACACATTCAGAGGAGGTATCACACATTCAGAGGAGGTATCACACATTCAGAGGAGGTATCACACATTCAGAGGAGGTGTCACACATTCAGAGGAGGTATCACACATTCAGAGGAGTTATCACACATTCACATACGTGCTCTGGCAGGTAAGGGTGCTCTCGAGCGGCTAGATGTTCTTTACCATTCGACCATCAGATTTGCCACCCAGGCTCCTTATAGGACACATCACTGCACTCTGTACGCCTCTGTAAACTGGTCATCTCTGTATACCCGTTGCAAGACACACTGGTTGATGCTTATTTATAAAACCCTCTTAGGCCTTACTCCCCCCATCTGAGATATCTACTACCAGCCCTCATCCTCCACATACAACACCCGTTCTGCCCCAAAGCACACACATCCCTGGGTCGCTCCTCTTTTCAGTTCGCTGCAGCTAGCGACTGGAACGAGCTGCAACAAACACTCAAACTGGACAGTTTTATCTCAATCTCTTCATTCAAAGACTCATTCATGGACACTCTTACTGACAGTTGTGGCTGCTTAGCGTGATGTATTGTTGTCTCTACCTTCTTGCCCTTTGTGCTGTTGTCTGAGCCCAATAATGTTTGTACCATGTTTTGTGCTTTTACCATGTTGGGCTGCTGCCATGTTGTGTTGCTACCATGTTGTGTTGCTACTGTACCATGCTGTGTTGTCATGTGTTGCCACCATGCTATGTTGTGGTCTTAGGTCTCTCTTTACGTAATGTTGTTGTGTCTCTCTGGTCGTTATGTGTGTTTTGTCCAATATTTTTATTTTTATTAATAATATTATTTAAAAAATGTATCCCTCGACCCAGCAGGAGGCCTTTTGCCTTTTGGTAGGCCGTCGTTGTGAATAAGAATTTGTTCTTAACTGACTTGTCTAGTTAAATAAAGGTTAAATTAATAACAAATATATTTTTTTTAACAATCTTTAAGGTCCCACAACCGAACAGTGAATTTCAAGATTCAACCACAAAGACCAGGGAGTTTTTCCAATGCCTCGCAAGAGGGACATCGATTGGTAGATGGGTAAAACATTTTTATCAATACACCCAGTCACTACAAATATACAGGCATCCTTCCTAACAAAGTTGCCGGAGAGGAAGGAAACCTCTCAGGGATTTCACCATGAGGCCGATGGTGACTTTAAAACAGTTACAGAGTTTAATGGCTGTGATAGGAGGAAACTGAGGATGGATCAACAACATTGTAGTTACTCCACAATACTAACCTAAATGACAGAGTGAAAAAAAGGAAGCCTGTATACTAGTGGTCACCATTCCTAGTCGATCTCCCAGGTATTCCTAGTCGATCTCCCAGGTATTCCTAGTCGATCTCCCAGGTATTCCTAGTCGATCTCCCAGGTATTCCTAGTCGATCTCCCAGGTATTCCTAGTCGATCTCCAAGGTATTCCTAGTTGATCTCCAAGGCATTCCTAGTTGATCTCCAAGGCATTCCTAGTCGATCTCCAAGGTATTCCTGGTCGATCTCCAAGGTACTCCTGGTCGATCTCCAAGGTATTCCTGGTCGATCTCCAAGGTATTCCTGGTCGATCTCCAATGCATTCCTGGTCGATCTCCAAGGTATTCCTGGTCGTTCTCCAAGGCATTCCTAGTCGATCTCCAAGGCATTCCTAGTCGATCTCCCAGGTATTACTAGTCGATCTCCAAGGTACTCCTGGTCGATCTCCAAGGTATTCCTAGTCGATCTCCAAGGCATTCCTTGGATCATTTCTATAAAATCCCAATTATAAAACATTGCGTTCCTATGGATTTTATTCTGTCAGTGGTAGGTGCACTTGATTCAGCAGCTCTAGCGCCAGGAAGACAAAGTGTTCACATTTTGAACCATTTCATGTATCTGAAGGTAGAAATCAGCGTAAACCGCATGCCAAGAGAGCAAATCAAGTACACCTATAGGCCTACCGCCGGCCAATCAGATCTGCACAGTTTCCTCGAGCCAAAGACTAAAAAGAAGCCTCGAAAGCACAGCAAAGTTGATACTGTGAGATTTCCAAACATTTAAAACAATGACTATAGAGAGACTCAACGAATACAGCAAAGAGCTGTTGTTTTTATGAGCCAGTTCATGTTGTTCTTCAGCACTGTCAACACTTTGATGATCCACTCGTGCTACCAGCACTGCAGCCGCAATGAACGAGTGTAACAACGTGTTCCGATAAGCACAGCAGTGTTATTATTAGAGGTAACATGACTTGGTGCATGAGGCAGAAATAATGCAGGTCAACTTGAGTTTCACCATCAGCTGGAAGACTGTATCTCCTTTCCTCAACGAAGGGAGGGAGAGCGGAGGGACGGTGAGTCGGGTGTTGCTCCCTCCCCTCAGACTGACCATCAGAAGCAGGCCATCAGTCCAGTAAAAAAAAATATCTATTACCAGTGTGATTATGTACCTACATTTCTCTTTTTACTAATAAAACATTTTTGGCAGGGCAATTCCAATATGCAGTTATAACGTAGTGGGCCTATAGCCTTACTGCACAAACCTCATTGCTACAGAACTGGTTTTAATGTTGCAAAAGTTTTTTCTGTCATGTTTTTTTCTAAATCTGAGCGGTAGATCTCAGCTTGCATTTGAGATGCTTACATTTGAGACCTTGAAAAGGTGACCACTGCTGTACATAATATAGATATTCCAAAACATACATCCTGTTTGCAACAAGGCACTAAAGTACTACTACAAAATATTATGTTATGTTTGTGGCAAATCAAATACAACACATTACTGAGTACTACTTTCCATATTTTCAGGCATAGTGGTGGCTGTGTCATGTTATGGGTATGCTTGTAATGGTTAAGGACTGGGGAGATTTTCAGGATAAAAAATAAACAAAATGGAGCTAACCACAGGCCATATCCTAGAGGAAAACCTGGTTCAGTCTGCTTTACACCAGACACTGGGAGATGAATTCACCTTTCAGCAGGACAAGAACCTCAAACACAAGGCAAAGTCTACACTGGAGTTGATTACCAAGAAGACAGTGAATGTTCCTGAGGGGCAGTTTTGAAAATGGTTTTCTAGCAGTGATCAACAACCAATTTGACAGAGCTTAAAGAAGATTGAAAAAATAATGGGCAAATATTGTACAATCCAGGTGTGGAAAGCTCTTAGAGACTTACTCAGAAAGACTCCCAGCTCTTAGAGACTTACCCAGAAAGACTCCCAGCTCTTAGAGACTTACTCAGAAAGACTCACAGCTCTTAGAGACTTACTCAGAAAGACTCACAGCTCTTAGACACGTACTCAGAAAGACTCCCAGCTCTTAGAGACTTATCCAGAAAGACTCCCAGCTCTTAGAGACTTACCCAGAAAGACTCCCAGCTCTTAGAGATTTATCCAGAAAGACTCCCAGCTCTTAGAGACTTATCCAGAAAGACTCAAAGCTCTTAGAGACTTATCCAGAAAGACTCCCAGCTCTTAGAGACTTATCCAGAAAGACTCCCAGCTCTTAGAGACTTATCCAGAAAGACTCCCAGCTCTTAGAGATTTATCCAGAAAGACTCCCAGGTCTTAGAGACTTATCCAGAAAGACTCCCAGCTCTTAGAGACTTATCCAGAAAGACTCAAAGCTCTTAGAGACTTATCCAGAAAGAGCTATAAATCGCTGCCAAAGGGGATTCTAACATGTATTGATTCAGAGGTGTGAATACTTATGTAAATTCGATATTTATTTATTTATTTCAATAAAATCACAAAACAGTTTATGAACATGTTGTCACTTTGTCATTATGTGTAGAAGGGTGAGTAAAACGGTTGAATTCAGGCTGAAACACAACAACATGTGGAATAGATCAAGGGGTAGGAATACTTTCTGAAAGCACTGTACATTTACATGTTTGACATAATACCAATGTAAAGAAGTGTATCACTGTTATTCTGCCTAAAACTAATGGAAAATGATACAAAAATAAAGCCACAGAGCTAGAGGAGCACAGAGAGAGCTAGAGGAGCACAGAGAGATCTAGAGGAGCACAGAGAGAGCTAGAGGAGCACAGAGAGATCTAGAGGAGCACAGAGAGATCTAGAGGAGCACAGAGAGAGCTAGAGGAGCACAGAGAGAGCTAGAGGAGCACAGAGAGATCTAGAGGAGCACAGAGAGAGCTAGAGGAGCACAGAGAGATCTAGAGGAGCACAGAGAGAGCTAGAGGAGCACAGAGAGAGCTAGAGGAGCACAGAGAGATCTAGAGGAGCACAGAGAGAGCTAGAGGAGCACAGAGAGAGCTAGAGGAGCACAGAGAGATCTAGAGGAGCACAGAGAGAGCTAGAGGAGCACAGAGAGATCTAGAGGAGCACAGATAGATCTAGAGGGGCACAGAGAGAGCTAGAGGAGCACAGAGAGATCTAGAGGAGCACAGAGAGAGCTAGAGGAGCACAGAGAGATCTAGAGGAGCACATAGAGATCTAGAGGAGCACAGAGAGAGCTAGAGGAGCACAGAGAGAGCTAGAGGAGCACATAGAGAGCTAGAGGAGCACAGAGAGAGCTAGAGGAGCACATAGAGATCTAGAGGAGCACAGAGAGATCTAGAGGAGCACAGAGAGAGCTAGAGGAGCACAGAGAGAGCTAGAGGAGCACATAGAGATCTAGAGGAGCACAGAGAGATCTAGAGGAGCACAGAGAGAGCTAGAGGAGCACAGAGAGATCTAGAGGAGCACAGAGAGATCTAAAGGAGCACAGAGAGAGCTAGAGGAGCACATAGAGAGCTAGAGGAGCACAGAGAGAGCTAGAGGAGCACATAGAGATCTAAAGGAGCACAGAGAGATCTAGAGGAGCACAGAGAGATCTAGAGGAGCACAGAGAGAGCTAGAGGAGCACAGAGAGAGCTAGAGGAGCACAGAGAGATCTAGAGGAGCACAGAGAGAGCTAGAGGAGCACAGAGAGATCTAGAGGAGCACAGAGAGATCTAGAGGAGCACAGAGAGAGCTAGAGGAGCACAGATAGATCTAGAGGAGCACAGAGAGAGCTAGAGGAGCACAGAGAGATCTAGAGGAGCACATAGAGATCTAGAGGAGCACAGAGAGAGCTAGAGGAGCACAGAGAGAGCTAGAGGAGCACATAGAGAGCTAGAGGAGCACAGAGAGAGCTAGAGGAGCACATAGAGATCTAGAGGAGCACAGAGAGATCTAGAGGAGCACAGAGAGAGCTAGAGGAGCACAGAGAGAGCTAGAGGAGCACATAGAGAGCTAGAGGAGCACAGAGAGAGCTAGAGGAGCACAGAGAGAGCTAGAGGAGCACAGAGAGAGCTAGAGGAGCACAGAGAGAGCTAGAGGAGCACAGAGAGAGCTAGAAGAGCACATAGAGAGCTAGAGGAGCACAGAGAGAGCTAGAGGAGCACGTAGAGATCTAGAGGAGCACAGAGAGATCTAGAGGAGCACAGAGAGAGCTAGAGGAGCACAGAGAGATCTAGAGGAGCACAGAGAGATCTAGAGGAGCACAGAGAGAGCTAGAGGAGCACAGAGAGATCTAGAGGAGCACAGAGAGAGCTAGAGGAGCACAGAGAGAGCTAGAGGAGCACATCGAGATCTAGAGGAGCACAGAGAGATCTAGAGGAGCACAGAGAGAGCTAGAGGAGCACAGAGAGAGCTAGAGGAGCACATATAGATCTAGAGGAGCACAGAGAGAGCTAGAGTGGCACAGAGAGATCTAGAGGAGCACAGAGAGATCTAGAGGAGCACAGAGAGAGCTAGAGGAGCACAGAGAGAGCTAGAGGAGCACAGAGAGAGCTAGAGGAGCACATAGAGAGCTAGAGGAGCACAGAGAGAGCTAGAGGAGCACATATAGATCTAGAGGAGCACAGAGAGATCTAGAGGAGCACAGAGAGAGCTAGAGGAGCACAGAGAGAGCTAGAGGAGCACAGAGAGATCTAGAGGAGCACAGAGAGAGCTAGAGGAGCACAGAGAGAGCTAGAGGAGCACATAGAGATCTAGAGGAGCACAGAGAGAGCTAGAGGAGCACAGAGAGAGCTAGAGGAGCACAGAGAGATCTAGAGGAGCACATAGAGATCTAGAGGAGCACAGAGAGATCTAGAGGAGCACAGAGAGAGCTAGAGGAGCACCGGGAGAGAGCTAGAGGAGCACAGCGAGAGCTAGGGGAGCACAGAGAGAGCTAGAGGAGCACAGAGGGAGCTAGAGGAGCACAGAGAGAGCTAGAGGAGCACAGAGAGATCTAGAGGAGCACAGAGGGATCTAGAGGAGCACAGAGAGATCTAGAGGAGCACAGAGGGATCTAGAGGAGCACAGAGAGAGCTAGAGGAGCACAGAGAGATCTAGAGGAGCACAGAGAGATCTAGAGGAGCACATAGAGATCTAGAGGAGCACAGAGAGAGCTAGAAGAGCACAGAGAGAGCTAGAAGAGCACAGAGAGATCTAGAGGAGCACAGAGAGATCTAGAGGAGCACAGAGAGATCTAGAGGAGCACATAGAGAGCTAGATGAGCACATATAGAGCTAGAGGAGCACAGAGAGATCTAGAGGAGCACATAGAGATCTAGAGGAGCACAGAGAGAGCTAGAGGAGCACAGAGAGAGCTAGAGGAGCACATAGAGAGCTAGAGGAGCACAGAGAGAGCTAGAGGAGCACATAGAGATCTAGAGGAGCACAGAGAGATCTAGAGGAGCACAGAGAGAGCTAGAGGAGCACAGAGAGAGCTAGAGGAGCACATAGAGAGCTAGAGGAGCACAGAGAGAGCTAGAGGAGCACAGAGAGAGCTAGAGGAGCACAGAGAGAGCTAGAGGAGCACAGAGAGAGCTAGAGGAGCACAGAGAGAGCTAGAAGAGCACATAGAGAGCTAGAGGAGCACAGAGAGAGCTAGAGGAGCACGTAGAGATCTAGAGGAGCACAGAGAGATCTAGAGGAGCACAGAGAGAGCTAGAGGAGCACAGAGAGATCTAGAGGAGCACAGAGAGATCTAGAGGAGCACAGAGAGAGCTAGAGGAGCACAGAGAGATCTAGAGGAGCACAGAGAGAGCTAGAGGAGCACAGAGAGAGCTAGAGGAGCACATCGAGATCTAGAGGAGCACAGAGAGATCTAGAGGAGCACAGAGAGAGCTAGAGGAGCACAGAGAGAGCTAGAGGAGCACATATAGATCTAGAGGGGCACAGAGAGAGCTAGAGTGGCACAGAGAGATCTAGAGGAGCACAGAGAGATCTAGAGGAGCACAGAGAGAGCTAGAGGAGCACAGAGAGAGCTAGAGGAGCACAGAGAGAGCTAGAGGAGCACATAGAGAGCTAGAGGAGCACAGAGAGAGCTAGAGGAGCACATATAGATCTAGAGGAGCACAGAGAGATCTAGAGGAGCACAGAGAGAGCTAGAGGAGCACAGAGAGAGCTAGAGGAGCACAGAGAGATCTAGAGGAGCACAGAGAGAGCTAGAGGAGCACAGAGAGAGCTAGAGGAGCACATAGAGATCTAGAGGAGCACAGAGAGAGCTAGAGGAGCACAGAGAGAGCTAGAGGAGCACAGAGAGATCTAGAGGAGCACATAGAGATCTAGAGGAGCACAGAGAGATCTAGAGGAGCACAGAGAGAGCTAGAGGAGCACCGGGAGAGAGCTAGAGGAGCACAGCGAGAGCTAGGGGAGCACAGAGAGAGCTAGAGGAGCACAGAGGGAGCTAGAGGAGCACAGAGGGAGCTAGAGGAGCACAGAGAGAGCTAGAGGAGCACAGAGAGATCTAGAGGAGCACAGAGGGATCTAGAGGAGCACAGAGAGATCTAGAGGAGCACAGAGGGATCTAGAGGAGCACAGAGAGAGCTAGAGGAGCACAGAGAGATCTAGAGGAGCACAGAGAGATCTAGAGGAGCACATAGAGATCTAGAGGAGCACAGAGAGATCTAGAAGAGCACAGAGAGATCTAGAGGAGCACATAGAGAGCTAGAGGAGCACAGAGAGATCTAGAAGAGCACAGAGAGAGCTAGAAGAGCACAGAGAGATCTAGAGGAGCACATCGAGATCTAGAGGAGCACAGAGAGATCTAGAGGAGCACATAGAGATCTAGAGGAGCACAGAGAGATCTAGAAGAGCACAGAGAGATCTAGAAGAGCACAGAGAGAGCTAGAAGAGCACAGAGAGATCTAGAGGAGCACAGAGAGATCTAGAGGAGCACAGAGAGATCTAGAGGAGCACATAGAGAGCTAGATGAGCACATATAGAGCTAGAGGAGCACATAGAGAGCTAGAGGAGCACATAGAGAGCTAGAGGAGCACATAGAGATCTAGAGGAGCACATAGAGAGCTAGAGGAGCACATGGAGATCTAGAGGAGCACAGGGAGATCTAGAGGAGCACATAGAGAGCTAGAGGAGCACATAGAGATCTAGAGGAGCACATAGAGATCTAGAGGAGCACATATAGAGCTAGAGGAGCACATAGAGAGCTAGAGGAGCACATAGAGATCTAGAGGAGCATAGAGGGATCTAGAGGAGCACAGAGAGAGCTAGAGGAGCACAGGGAGATCTAAAGGAGCACAGAGAGATCTAGAGGAGCACGGAGAGAGCTAGAGGAGCACAGAGAGAGCTAGAGGAGCACAGAGAGAGATCTCTAAACTCTTAGAAAAAAGGCTTTAAAAAGGGTTCTTCAGCTGTTCCCATAGGAACCGTTTTAGGTAGAACCCTTTTAGGTTCCATGTAGAACCTGGAACCAAAATGGGTTCTTCAATGTTGAACCAGGAACCAAAATGGGTCCTTCAAGGTAGAACCTGGAACCAAAATGGGTTCTTCAATATAGAACCTGGAACCAAAAGGGGTTCTTCAATGTAGAACCTGGAACCAAAATTGGTTCTTCCATGTAGAAACAGGAAACAAAATGGGTTCTTCCATGTAAAATTAGGAACCAAAATGGGTTCTTCAACGGCCTGGACAGCTGAAGGCCTGGACAGCTGAAAGTCTGGAGAGCTGAAGGTCTGGAGAGCTGAAGGTCTGGAGAGCTGAAGGTCTGGAGAGCTGAAGGTCTGGACAGCTGAAGATCTGGAGAGCTGAAGTTCTGGAGAGCTGAAGGTCTGGACAGCTGAAGATCTGGAGAGCTGAAGGTCTGGAGAGCTGAAGGTCAGGACAGCTGAAGGTCTGGACAGCTGAAGGTCTGGACAGCTGAAGGTTTGGACAGCTGAAGGTCTGGACAGCTGAAGGTCAGGACAGCTGAAGGTCTGGAGAGCTGAAGGTCTGGACAGCTGAAGGTCTGGAGAGCTGAAGGTCTGGAGAGCTGAAGGTCTGGACAGCTGAAGGTCTGGACAGCTGAAGGTCAGGACAGCTGAAGGTCTGGAGAGCTGAAGGTCTGGACAGCTGAAGGTCTGGAGAGCTGAAGGTCTGGAGAGCTGAAGGTCTGGACAGCTGAAGGTCTGGACAGCTGAAGGTCTGGACAGCTGAAGGTCAGGACAGCTGAAGATTTGGACAGCTGAAGGTCAGGACAGCTGAAGGTTTGGACAGCTGAAGGTCTGGAGAGCTGAAGGTCAGGACAGCTGAAGGTCTGGACAGCTGAAGGTCTGGAGAGCTGAAGATTTGGAGAGATGAAGGTCTGCTGCTGTATTGTGTTTAAATTTGGGGAAAGTTTTCCTCCTTTTTTGTCTCGCCTGAAGAAGTCCTGTTCAAAAGACCCCCTGCCTCAAAACAGGACTTGGGGCAGCAGGTAGCCTAGTGGCTAGAGGAGGCAGGTAGCCTAGTTGTTAGAGGAGGCAGGTAGCCTAGTGCTTAGAGCGTTGGGCTAGTAACCGAAAGGTTGCTGGATTGAATCCCCGAGCTGACAAGGTAAAAGTCTGTCATTCTGCCCCTGAACAAGGCAGTTAACCCACGGTTCCTAGACCGTCATTGTAAATAAGAATTTGTTCTTAACTGACTTGCCTAGTTAAATAAAGGTTAAATAAAGGTTACATTTCAAAAAATGTAAATACAGTATCACATGATATAATGTTTGTAACCAAAAATGATTGTTTCAGTGAGAGAAAAAAGATCACATCCTCAAAGAAAACTACTGTGTCTGTCTCTGGAAAGCACTGGAAAGGCCTGATCACATCCTCAGACACAATAAACAGTCGTTTTCCTTGTCTCTGGAAAGCACTGGAAAGGCCTGATCACATCCTCAGACACAATAAACAGTCGTTTTCCTTGTCTCTGGAAAGCACTGGAAAGGCCTGATCACATCCTCAGACACAGTAAACAGTAGTTTTCCTTGTCTCTGGAAAGCACTGGAAAGGCCTGGCTTAGTACAGTTCAGTTGGCTGGTTACAGAAAGCTACCATCAAATTGGTTGGCTAAGACAGGCTTCTCCAGAGAGACCTGCAGCCTGTCAGCTAGTGTTGGAGGGGAGTTTGACTTTCATCCCTCCTGTCTATTCTTTTTGGCATACACCAGACCTTTAAAATACAGTATATCTCTAGTCATACACCAGAACTTTAAAATACAGTATATCTCTAGTCATATACCAGACATTTAATACACAGTATATCTCTAGTCATATACCAGACATTTAATACACAGTATATCTCTCGTCATATACCAGACATTTAATACACAGTATATCTCTAGTCATATACCAGACCATTAAATTCAGGCTGAAACACAACAAAATGTGGAAAAAGTATAAATGTATGAATACTCTCTGAAAGCACAGTATCTGTACTGTTGATTCAGTATGACTGCTGTAAATGTTCATGTTTTGGTCATTTAGCAGACACTCCTACCCAGAGAGACTTACGGGTCTATCAGAGTCCACAACGTATACCTGTACACACTGCAGTGTTCTAGAATATCCAACGGGCCTATCAGAGTCCATAACGTATACCTGTACACACAGCAGTGTTCTAGAATATCCAACGGGCCTATCAGAGTCCATAACGTATACCTGTACACACTGCAGTGTTCTAAAATATCCAACGGGCCTATCAGAGTCCATAACGTATACCTGTACACACTGCAGTGTTCTAGAATATCCAACGGGCCTATCAGAGTCCACAACGTATACCTGTACACACTGCAGTGTTCTAGAATATCCAACGGGCCTATCAGAGTCCACAACGTAAACCTGTACACACTGCAGTGTTCTAGAATATCCAACGGGCCTATCAGAGTCCATAACGTATACCTGTACACACTGCAGTGTTCTAGAATATCCAACGGGCCTATCAGAGTCCATAACGTATACCTGTACACACTGCAGTGTTCTAGAATATCCAACGGGCCTATCAGAGTCCACAACGTATACCTGTACACACTGCAGTGTTCTAGAATATCCAACGGGTCTATCAGAGTACATAACGTATACCTGTACACACTGCAGTGTTCTAGAATATCCAACGGGCCTATCAGAGTCCATAACGTATACCTGTACACACTGCAGTGTTCTAGAATATCCAACGGGCCTATCAGAGTCCACAACGTATACCTGTACACACTGCAGTGTTCTAGAATATCCAACGGGCCTATCAGAGTCCACAACGTATACCTGTACACACTGCAGTGTTCTAGAATATCCAACGGGCCTATCAGAGTCCACAACGTATACCTGTACACACTGCAGTGTTCTAGAATATCCAACGGGCCTATCAGAGTCCACAACGTATACCTGTACACACTGCAGTGTTCTAGAATATCCAACGGGCCTATCAGAGTCCACAACGTATACCTGTACACACTGCAGTGTTCTAGAATATCCAACGGGCCTATCAGAGTCCACAACGTATACCTGTACACACTGCAGTGTTCTAAAATATCCAACGGGCCTATCAGAGTACATAACGTATACCTGTACACACTGCAGTGTTCTAGAATATCCAACGGGCCTATCAGAGTCCATAACGTATACCTGTACACACTGCAGTGTTCTAGAATATCCAACGGGCCTATCAGAGTCCACAACGTATACCTGTACACACTGCAGTGTTCTAGAATATCCAACGGATCTATCAGAGTCCACAACGTATACCTGTACACACTGCAGTGTTCTAGAATATCCAACGGGCCTATCAGAGTCCATAACGTATACCTGTACACACTGCAGTGTTCTAGAATATCCAACGGGCCTATCAGAGTCCATAACGTATACCTGTACACACTGCAGTGTTCTAGAATATCCAACGGGCCTATCAGAGTCCACAACGTATACCTGTACACACTGCAGTGTTCTAGAATATCCAACCACTGGTTTTCATATGTTTGAATCCTCCGCGTGACTCAAGTCATTTCTCCAACTGTCAACACATTCAAATGATTAGAGCCGCATTGGCTGGGAATGTTGGTGAGGTCCGTGTTCGGGCGGATGGCGGTCTCAGAGCCGCCTAGCTATGTCACAATGGGACACCAGACTATCGTGACTCTGCGTCTGTGGACTCTGAATTACGCTTTATAGTCAGTGCGTTCCACTAAAGTAGGTTCCTCTCATAAAGGTAAATATAAAACAAACGGGAGAGAAAGGTCATGTGATCTTCTTCGAGTTTCTTTTGTCCTTAACATCAGGTTCTGGTCCGACACATTTAACCATAGCAAGGTTAGTGATTTGAACAACAGAGCCTAGTGATTAACATAAATCGAGGAGCTGTCACCCAGGGGCTGTGACCGGCATCGCTGGTGATGGGAGAACAGAGGAAGGTAGTTAGATAAGCCTATTGTCTTTGTCTGTTAAATGCTGTGACCTTGAGTCATTGAGCCCCTGTCAAGCAGAGCATCCTCACTGATCGGATGCACCTTTTAGTTTCCACCTTTCTGCCCGAGTGGGGACAAGGGAGAGGGGAGAGGGGAGAGGGGAAGAGGGGAGAGGGGAAGAGGGGAGAGGGGGAGAGGGAAGAGAGGAGATGGGAAAGGGAAGAGGGGAGATGGAAGAGGGAAGAGGGGAAGAGGGAAGAGAGGAGAGGGGAGAGGGGAGAGGGGAAGAGGGGAAAGGGGAGATGGGAAGAGGAGATGGGAGAGGTTCTTATCATGTTTCTGCCTGATTGGGGACAGGGGTGCAGCGGAGATGGCAGGCAGGCAGTCAGGCAGGAAGAGACACACACACACATCTGTCTTTATAGACTGAAAAGTCCCAGACAGCAAAGGACAGGTGGTGACCATATTTTTAAAGATGTTACAGCATATAACCTGATCTGTAGAACTATGCAGTCTATATAGACTCAGGCCTGGGCATATAACCTGATCTGTAGAACTATGCAGTCTATATAGACTCAGGCCTGGGCATATAACCTGATCTGTAGAACTATGCAGTCTATATAGACTCAGGCCTGGGCATATAACCTGATCTGTAGAACTATGCAGTCTATATAGACTCAGGCCTGGGCATATAACCTGATCTGTAGAACTATGCAGTCTATATAGACTCAGGCCTGGGCATATAACCTGATCTGTAGAACTATGCAGTCTATATAGACTCAGGCCTGGGCATATAACCTGATCTGTAGAACTATGCAGTCTATATAGACTCAGGCCTGGGCATATAACCTGATCTGTAGAACTATGCAGTCTATATAGACTCAGGCCTGGGCATATAACCTGATCTGTAGAACTATGCAGTCTATATAGACTCAGGCCTGGGCATATAACCTGATCTGTAGAACTATGCAGTCTATATAGACTCAGGCCTGGGCATATAACCTGATCTGTAGAACTATGCAGTCTATATAGACTCAGGCCTGGGCATATAACCTGATCTGTAGAACTATGCAGTCTATATAGACTCAGGCCTGGGCATATAACCTGATCTGTAGAACTATGCAGTCTATATAGACTCAGGCCTGGGCATATAACCTGATCTGTAGAACTATGCAGTCTATATAGACTCAGGCCTGGGCATATAACCTGATCTGTAGAACTATGCAGTCTATATAGACTCAGGCCTGGGCATATAACCTGATCTGTAGAACTATGCAGTCTATATAGACTCAGGCCTGGGCATATAACCTGATCTGTAGAACTATGCAGTCTATATAGACTCAGGCCTGGGCATATAACCTGATCTGTAGAACTATGCAGTCTATATAGACTCAGGCCTGGGCATATAACCTGATCTGTAGAACTATGCAGTCTATATAGACTCAGGCCTGGGCATATAACCTGATCTGTAGAACTATGCAGTCTATATAGACTCAGGCCTGGGCATATAACCTGATCTGTAGAACTATGCAGTCTATATAGACTCAGGCCTGGGCATATAACCTGATCTGTAGAACTATGCAGTCTATATAGACTCAGGCCTGGGCATATAACCTGATCTGTAGAACTATGCAGTCTATATAGACTCAGGCCTGGGCATATAACCTGATCTGTAGAACTATGCAGTCTATATAGACTCAGGCCTGGGCATATAACCTGATCTGTAGAACTATGCAGTCTATATAGACTCAGGCCTGGGCATATAACCTGATCTGTAGAACTATGCAGTCTATATAGACTCAGGCCTGGGCATATAACCTGATCTGTAGAACTATGCAGTCTATATAGACTCAGGCCTGGGCATATAACCTGATCTGTAGAACTATGCAGTCTATATAGACTCAGGCCTGGGCATATAACCTGATCTGTAGAACTATGCAGTCTATATAGACTCAGGCCTGGGCATATAACCTGATCTGTAGAACTATGCAGTCTATATAGACTCAGGCCTGGGCATATAACCTGATCTGTAGAACTATGCAGTCTATATAGACTCAGGCCTGGGCATATAACCTGATCTGTAGAACTATGCAGTCTATATAGACTCAGGCCTGGGCATATAACCTGATCTGTAGAACTATGCAGTCTATATAGACTCAGGCCTGGGCATATAACCTGATCTGTAGAACTATGCAGTCTATATAGACTCAGGCCTGGGCATATAACCTGATCTGTAGAACTATGCAGTCTATATAGACTCAGGCCTGGGCATATAACCTGATCTGTAGAACTATGCAGTCTATATAGACTCAGGCCTGGGCATATAACCTGATCTGTAGAACTATGCAGTCTATATAGACTCAGGCCTGGGCATATAACCTGATCTGTAGAACTATGCAGTCTATATAGACTCAGGCCTGGGCATATAACCTGATCTGTAGAACTATGCAGTCTATATAGACTCAGGCCTGGGCATATAACCTGATCTGTAGAACTATGCAGTCTATATAGACTCAGGCCTGGGCATATAACCTGATCTGTAGAACTATGCAGTCTATATAGACTCAGGCCTGGGCATATAACCTGATCTGTAGAACTATGCAGTCTATATAGACTCAGGCCTGGGCATATAACCTGATCTGTAGAACTATGCAGTCTATATAGACTCAGGCCTGGGCATATAACCTGATCTGTAGAACTATGCAGTCTATATAGACTCAGGCCTGGGCATATAACCTGATCTGTAGAACTATGCAGTCTATATAGACTCAGGCCTGGGCATATAACCTGATCTGTAGAACTATGCAGTCTATATAGACTCAGGCCTGGGCATATAACCTGATCTGTAGAACTATGCAGTCTATATAGACTCAGGCCTGGGCATATAACCTGATCTGTAGAACTATGCAGTCTATATAGACTCAGGCCTGGGCATATAACCTGATCTGTAGAACTATGCAGTCTATATAGACTCAGGCCTGGGCATATAACCTGATCTGTAGAACTATGCAGTCTATATAGACTCAGGCCTGGGCATATAACCTGATCTGTAGAACTATGCAGTCTATATAGACTCAGGCCTGGGCATATAACCTGATCTGTAGAACTATGCAGTCTATATAGACTCAGGCCTGGGCATATAACCTGATCTGTAGAACTATGCAGTCTATATAGACTCAGGCCTGGGCATATAACCTGATCTGTAGAACTATGCAGTCTATATAGACTCAGGCCTGGGCATATAACCTGATCTGTAGAACTATGCAGTCTATATAGACTCAGGCCTGGGCATATAACCTGATCTGTAGAACTATGCAGTCTATATAGACTCAGGCCTGGGCATATAACCTGATCTGTAGAACTATGCAGTCTATATAGACTCAGGCCTGGGCATATAACCTGATCTGTAGAACTATGCAGTCTATATAGACTCAGGCCTGGGCATATAACCTGATCTGTAGAACTATGCAGTCTATATAGACTCAGGCCTGGGCATATAACCTGATCTGTAGAACTATGCAGTCTATATAGACTCAGGCCTGGGCATATAACCTGATCTGTAGAACTATGCAGTCTATATAGACTCAGGCCTGGGCATATAACCTGATCTGTAGAACTATGCAGTCTATATAGACTCAGGCCTGGGCATATAACCTGATCTGTAGAACTATGCAGTCTATATAGACTCAGGCCTGGGCATATAACCTGATCTGTAGAACTATGCAGTCTATATAGACTCAGGCCTGGGCATATAACCTGATCTGTAGAACTATGCAGTCTATATAGACTCAGGCCTGGGCATATAACCTGATCTGTAGAACTATGCAGTCTATATAGACTCAGGCCTGGGCATATAACCTGATCTGTAGAACTATGCAGTCTATATAGACTCAGGCCTGGGCATATAACCTGATCTGTAGAACTATGCAGTCTATATAGACTCAGGCCTGGGCATATAACCTGATCTGTAGAACTATGCAGTCTATATAGACTCAGGCCTGGGCATATAACCTGATCTGTAGAACTATGCAGTCTATATAGACTCAGGCCTGGGCATATAACCTGATCTGTAGAACTATGCAGTCTATATAGACTCAGGCCTGGGCATATAACCTGATCTGTAGAACTATGCAGTCTATATAGACTCAGGCCTGGGCATATAACCTGATCTGTAGAACTATGCAGTCTATATAGACTCAGGCCTGGGCATATAACCTGATCTGTAGAACTATGCAGTCTATATAGACTCAGGCCTGGGCATATAACCTGATCTGTAGAACTATGCAGTCTATATAGACTCAGGCCTGGGCATATAACCTGATCTGTAGAACTATGCAGTCTATATAGACTCAGGCCTGGGCATATAACCTGATCTGTAGAACTATGCAGTCTATATAGACTCAGGCCTGGGCATATAACCTGATCTGTAGAACTATGCAGTCTATATAGACTCAGGCCTGGGCATATAACCTGATCTGTAGAACTATGCAGTCTATATAGACTCAGGCCTGGGCATATAACCTGATCTGTAGAACTATGCAGTCTATATAGACTCAGGCCTGGGCATATAACCTGATCTGTAGAACTATGCAGTCTATATAGACTCAGGCCTGGGCATATAACCTGATCTGTAGAACTATGCAGTCTATATAGACTCAGGCCTGGGCATATAACCTGATCTGTAGAACTATGCAGTCTATATAGACTCAGGCCTGGGCATATAACCTGATCTGTAGAACTATGCAGTCTATATAGACTCAGGCCTGGGCATATAACCTGATCTGTAGAACTATGCAGTCTATATAGACTCAGGCCTGGGCATATAACCTGATCTGTAGAACTATGCAGTCTATATAGACTCAGGCCTGGGCATATAACCTGATCTGTAGAACTATGCAGTCTATATAGACTCAGGCCTGGGCATATAACCTGATCTGTAGAACTATGCAGTCTATATAGACTCAGGCCTGGGCATATAACCTGATCTGTAGAACTATGCAGTCTATATAGACTCAGGCCTGGGCATATAACCTGATCTGTAGAACTATGCAGTCTATATAGACTCAGGCCTGGGCATATAACCTGATCTGTAGAACTATGCAGTCTATATAGACTCAGGCCTGGGCATATAACCTGATCTGTAGAACTATGCAGTCTATATAGACTCAGGCCTGGGCATATAACCTGATCTGTAGAACTATGCAGTCTATATAGACTCAGGCCTGGGCATATAACCTGATCTGTAGAACTATGCAGTCTATATAGACTCAGGCCTGGGCATATAACCTGATCTGTAGAACTATGCAGTCTATATAGACTCAGGCCTGGGCATATAACCTGATCTGTAGAACTATGCAGTCTATATAGACTCAGGCCTGGGCATATAACCTGATCTGTAGAACTATGCAGTCTATATAGACTCAGGCCTGGGCATATAACCTGATCTGTAGAACTATGCAGTCTATATAGACTCAGGCCTGGGCATATAACCTGATCTGTAGAACTATGCAGTCTATATAGACTCAGGCCTGGGCATATAACCTGATCTGTAGAACTATGCAGTCTATATAGACTCAGGCCTGGGCATATAACCTGATCTGTAGAACTATGCAGTCTATATAGACTCAGGCCTGGGCATATAACCTGATCTGTAGAACTATGCAGTCTATATAGACTCAGGCCTGGGCATATAACCTGATCTGTAGAACTATGCAGTCTATATAGACTCAGGCCTGGGCATATAACCTGATCTGTAGAACTATGCAGTCTATATAGACTCAGGCCTGGGCATATAACCTGATCTGTAGAACTATGCAGTCTATATAGACTCAGGCCTGGGCATATAACCTGATCTGTAGAACTATGCAGTCTATATAGACTCAGGCCTGGGCATATAACCTGATCTGTAGAACTATGCAGTCTATATAGACTCAGGCCTGGGCATATAACCTGATCTGTAGAACTATGCAGTCTATATAGACTCAGGCCTGGGCATATAACCTGATCTGTAGAACTATGCAGTCTATATAGACTCAGGCCTGGGCATATAACCTGATCTGTAGAACTATGCAGTCTATATAGACTCAGGCCTGGGCATATAACCTGATCTGTAGAACTATGCAGTCTATATAGACTCAGGCCTGGGCATATAACCTGATCTGTAGAACTATGCAGTCTATATAGACTCAGGCCTGGGCATATAACCTGATCTGTAGAACTATGCAGTCTATATAGACTCAGGCCTGGGCATATAACCTGATCTGTAGAACTATGCAGTCTATATAGACTCAGGCCTGGGCATATAACCTGATCTGTAGAACTATGCAGTCTATATAGACTCAGGCCTGGGCATATAACCTGATCTGTAGAACTATGCAGTCTATATAGACTCAGGCCTGGGCATATAACCTGATCTGTAGAACTATGCAGTCTATATAGACTCAGGCCTGGGCATATAACCTGATCTGTAGAACTATGCAGTCTATATAGACTCAGGCCTGGGCATATAACCTGATCTGTAGAACTATGCAGTCTATATAGACTCAGGCCTGGGCATATAACCTGATCTGTAGAACTATGCAGTCTATATAGACTCAGGCCTGGGCATATAACCTGATCTGTAGAACTATGCAGTCTATATAGACTCAGGCCTGGGCATATAACCTGATCTGTAGAACTATGCAGTCTATATAGACTCAGGCCTGGGCATATAACCTGATCTGTAGAACTATGCAGTCTATATAGACTCAGGCCTGGGCATATAACCTGATCTGTAGAACTATGCAGTCTATATAGACTCAGGCCTGGGCATATAACCTGATCTGTAGAACTATGCAGTCTATATAGACTCAGGCCTGGGCATATAACCTGATCTGTAGAACTATGCAGTCTATATAGACTCAGGCCTGGGCATATAACCTGATCTGTAGAACTATGCAGTCTATATAGACTCAGGCCTGGGCATATAACCTGATCTGTAGAACTATGCAGTCTATATAGACTCAGGCCTGGGCATATAACCTGATCTGTAGAACTATGCAGTCTATATAGACTCAGGCCTGGGCATATAACCTGATCTGTAGAACTATGCAGTCTATATAGACTCAGGCCTGGGCATATAACCTGATCTGTAGAACTATGCAGTCTATATAGACTCAGGCCTGGGCATATAACCTGATCTGTAGAACTATGCAGTCTATATAGACTCAGGCCTGGGCATATAACCTGATCTGTAGAACTATGCAGTCTATATAGACTCAGGCCTGGGCATATAACCTGATCTGTAGAACTATGCAGTCTATATAGACTCAGGCCTGGGCATATAACCTGATCTGTAGAACTATGCAGTCTATATAGACTCAGGCCTGGGCATATAACCTGATCTGTAGAACTATGCAGTCTATATAGACTCAGGCCTGGGCATATAACCTGATCTGTAGAACTATGCAGTCTATATAGACTCAGGCCTGGGCATATAACCTGATCTGTAGAACTATGCAGTCTATATAGACTCAGGCCTGGGCATATAACCTGATCTGTAGAACTATGCAGTCTATATAGACTCAGGCCTGGGCATATAACCTGATCTGTAGAACTATGCAGTCTATATAGACTCAGGCCTGGGCATATAACCTGATCTGTAGAACTATGCAGTCTATATAGACTCAGGCCTGGGCATATAACCTGATCTGTAGAACTATGCAGTCTATATAGACTCAGGCCTGGGCATATAACCTGATCTGTAGAACTATGCAGTCTATATAGACTCAGGCCTGGGCATATAACCTGATCTGTAGAACTATGCAGTCTATATAGACTCAGGCCTGGGCATATAACCTGATCTGTAGAACTATGCAGTCTATATAGACTCAGGCCTGGGCATATAACCTGATCTGTAGAACTATGCAGTCTATATAGACTCAGGCCTGGGCATATAACCTGATCTGTAGAACTATGCAGTCTATATAGACTCAGGCCTGGGCATATAACCTGATCTGTAGAACTATGCAGTCTATATAGACTCAGGCCTGGGCATATAACCTGATCTGTAGAACTATGCAGTCTATATAGACTCAGGCCTGGGCATATAACCTGATCTGTAGAACTATGCAGTCTATATAGACTCAGGCCTGGGCATATAACCTGATCTGTAGAACTATGCAGTCTATATAGACTCAGGCCTGGGCATATAACCTGATCTGTAGAACTATGCAGTCTATATAGACTCAGGCCTGGGCATATAACCTGATCTGTAGAACTATGCAGTCTATATAGACTCAGGCCTGGGCATATAACCTGATCTGTAGAACTATGCAGTCTATATAGACTCAGGCCTGGGCATATAACCTGATCTGTAGAACTATGCAGTCTATATAGACTCAGGCCTGGGCATATAACCTGATCTGTAGAACTATGCAGTCTATATAGACTCAGGCCTGGGCATATAACCTGATCTGTAGAACTATGCAGTCTATATAGACTCAGGCCTGGGCATATAACCTGATCTGTAGAACTATGCAGTCTATATAGACTCAGGCCTGGGCATATAACCTGATCTGTAGAACTATGCAGTCTATATAGACTCAGGCCTGGGCATATAACCTGATCTGTAGAACTATGCAGTCTATATAGACTCAGGCCTGGGCATATAACCTGATCTGTAGAACTATGCAGTCTATATAGACTCAGGCCTGGGCATATAACCTGATCTGTAGAACTATGCAGTCTATATAGACTCAGGCCTGGGCATATAACCTGATCTGTAGAACTATGCAGTCTATATAGACTCAGGCCTGGGCATATAACCTGATCTGTAGAACTATGCAGTCTATATAGACTCAGGCCTGGGCATATAACCTGATCTGTAGAACTATGCAGTCTATATAGACTCAGGCCTGGGCATATAACCTGATCTGTAGAACTATGCAGTCTATATAGACTCAGGCCTGGGCATATAACCTGATCTGTAGAACTATGCAGTCTATATAGACTCAGGCCTGGGCATATAACCTGATCTGTAGAACTATGCAGTCTATATAGACTCAGGCCTGGGCATATAACCTGATCTGTAGAACTATGCAGTCTATATAGACTCAGGCCTGGGCATATAACCTGATCTGTAGAACTATGCAGTCTATATAGACTCAGGCCTGGGCATATAACCTGATCTGTAGAACTATGCAGTCTATATAGACTCAGGCCTGGGCATATAACCTGATCTGTAGAACTATGCAGTCTATATAGACTCAGGCCTGGGCATATAACCTGATCTGTAGAACTATGCAGTCTATATAGACTCAGGCCTGGGCATATAACCTGATCTGTAGAACTATGCAGTCTATATAGACTCAGGCCTGGGCATATAACCTGATCTGTAGAACTATGCAGTCTATATAGACTCAGGCCTGGGCATATAACCTGATCTGTAGAACTATGCAGTCTATATAGACTCAGGCCTGGGCATATAACCTGATCTGTAGAACTATGCAGTCTATATAGACTCAGGCCTGGGCATATAACCTGATCTGTAGAACTATGCAGTCTATATAGACTCAGGCCTGGGCATATAACCTGATCTGTAGAACTATGCAGTCTATATAGACTCAGGCCTGGGCATATAACCTGATCTGTAGAACTATGCAGTCTATATAGACTCAGGCCTGGGCATATAACCTGATCTGTAGAACTATGCAGTCTATATAGACTCAGGCCTGGGCATATAACCTGATCTGTAGAACTATGCAGTCTATATAGACTCAGGCCTGGGCATATAACCTGATCTGTAGAACTATGCAGTCTATATAGACTCAGGCCTGGGCATATAACCTGATCTGTAGAACTATGCAGTCTATATAGACTCAGGCCTGGGCATATAACCTGATCTGTAGAACTATGCAGTCTATATAGACTCAGGCCTGGGCATATAACCTGATCTGTAGAACTATGCAGTCTATATAGACTCAGGCCTGGGCATATAACCTGATCTGTAGAACTATGCAGTCTATATAGACTCAGGCCTGGGCATATAACCTGATCTGTAGAACTATGCAGTCTATATAGACTCAGGCCTGGGCATATAACCTGATCTGTAGAACTATGCAGTCTATATAGACTCAGGCCTGGGCATATAACCTGATCTGTAGAACTATGCAGTCTATATAGACTCAGGCCTGGGCATATAACCTGATCTGTAGAACTATGCAGTCTATATAGACTCAGGCCTGGGCATATAACCTGATCTGTAGAACTATGCAGTCTATATAGACTCAGGCCTGGGCATATAACCTGATCTGTAGAACTATGCAGTCTATATAGACTCAGGCCTGGGCATATAACCTGATCTGTAGAACTATGCAGTCTATATAGACTCAGGCCTGGGCATATAACCTGATCTGTAGAACTATGCAGTCTATATAGACTCAGGCCTGGGCATATAACCTGATCTGTAGAACTATGCAGTCTATATAGACTCAGGCCTGGGCATATAACCTGATCTGTAGAACTATGCAGTCTATATAGACTCAGGCCTGGGCATATAACCTGATCTGTAGAA
Source organism: Salvelinus alpinus (assembly GCF_045679555.1). Lineage (NCBI taxonomy): Eukaryota > Metazoa > Chordata > Actinopteri > Salmoniformes > Salmonidae > Salvelinus > Salvelinus alpinus. Next base: position 41,586,956 of record NC_092106.1, on the reverse strand, counting down.
CTATGCAGTCTATATAGACTCAGGCCTGGGCATATAACCTGATCTGTAGAACTATGCAGTCTATATAGACTCAGGCCTGGGCATATAACCTGATCTGTAGAACTATGCAGTCTATATAGACTCAGGCCTGGGCATATAACCTGATCTGTAGAACTATGCAGTCTATATAGACTCAGGCCTGGGCATATAACCTGATCTGTAGAACTATGCAGTCTATATAGACTCAGGCCTGGGCATATAACCTGATCTGTAGAACTATGCAGTCTATATAGACTCAGGCCTGGGCATATAACCTGATCTGTAGAACTATGCAGTCTATATAGACTCAGGCCTGGGCATATAACCTGATCTGTAGAACTATGCAGTCTATATAGACTCAGGCCTGGGCATATAACCTGATCTGTAGAACTATGCAGTCTATATAGACTCAGGCCTGGGCATATAACCTGATCTGTAGAACTATGCAGTCTATATAGACTCAGGCCTGGGCATATAACCTGATCTGTAGAACTATGCAGTCTATATAGACTCAGGCCTGGGCATATAACCTGATCTGTAGAACTATGCAGTCTATATAGACTCAGGCCTGGGCATATAACCTGATCTGTAGAACTATGCAGTCTATATAGACTCAGGCCTGGGCATATAACCTGATCTGTAGAACTATGCAGTCTATATAGACTCAGGCCTGGGCATATAACCTGATCTGTAGAACTATGCAGTCTATATAGACTCAGGCCTGGGCATATAACCTGATCTGTAGAACTATGCAGTCTATATAGACTCAGGCCTGGGCATATAACCTGATCTGTAGAACTATGCAGTCTATATAGACTCAGGCCTGGGCATATAACCTGATCTGTAGAACTATGCAGTCTATATAGACTCAGGCCTGGGCATATAACCTGATCTGTAGAACTATGCAGTCTATATAGACTCAGGCCTGGGCATATAACCTGATCTGTAGAACTATGCAGTCTATATAGACTCAGGCCTGGGCATATAACCTGATCTGTAGAACTATGCAGTCTATATAGACTCAGGCCTGGGCATATAACCTGATCTGTAGAACTATGCAGTCTATATAGACTCAGGCCTGGGCATATAACCTGATCTGTAGAACTATGCAGTCTATATAGACTCAGGCCTGGGCATATAACCTGATCTGTAGAACTATGCAGTCTATATAGACTCAGGCCTGGGCATATAACCTGATCTGTAGAACTATGCAGTCTATATAGACTCAGGCCTGGGCATATAACCTGATCTGTAGAACTATGCAGTCTATATAGACTCAGGCCTGGGCATATAACCTGATCTGTAGAACTATGCAGTCTATATAGACTCAGGCCTGGGCATATAACCTGATCTGTAGAACTATGCAGTCTATATAGACTCAGGCCTGGGCATATAACCTGATCTGTAGAACTATGCAGTCTATATAGACTCAGGCCTGGGCATATAACCTGATCTGTAGAACTATGCAGTCTATATAGACTCAGGCCTGGGCATATAACCTGATCTGTAGAACTATGCAGTCTATATAGACTCAGGCCTGGGCATATAACCTGATCTGTAGAACTATGCAGTCTATATAGACTCAGGCCTGGGCATATAACCTGATCTGTAGAACTATGCAGTCTATATAGACTCAGGCCTGGGCATATAACCTGATCTGTAGAACTATGCAGTCTATATAGACTCAGGCCTGGGCATATAACCTGATCTGTAGAACTATGCAGTCTATATAGACTCAGGCCTGGGCATATAACCTGATCTGTAGAACTATGCAGTCTATATAGACTCAGGCCTGGGCATATAACCTGATCTGTAGAACTATGCAGTCTATATAGACTCAGGCCTGGGCATATAACCTGATCTGTAGAACTATGCAGTCTATATAGACTCAGGCCTGGGCATATAACCTGATCTGTAGAACTATGCAGTCTATATAGACTCAGGCCTGGGCATATAACCTGATCTGTAGAACTATGCAGTCTATATAGACTCAGGCCTGGGCATATAACCTGATCTGTAGAACTATGCAGTCTATATAGACTCAGGCCTGGGCATATAACCTGATCTGTAGAACTATGCAGTCTATATAGACTCAGGCCTGGGCATATAACCTGATCTGTAGAACTATGCAGTCTATATAGACTCAGGCCTGGGCATATAACCTGATCTGTAGAACTATGCAGTCTATATAGACTCAGGCCTGGGCATATAACCTGATCTGTAGAACTATGCAGTCTATATAGACTCAGGCCTGGGCATATAACCTGATCTGTAGAACTATGCAGTCTATATAGACTCAGGCCTGGGCATATAACCTGATCTGTAGAACTATGCAGTCTATATAGACTCAGGCCTGGGCATATAACCTGATCTGTAGAACTATGCAGTCTATATAGACTCAGGCCTGGGCATATAACCTGATCTGTAGAACTATGCAGTCTATATAGACTCAGGCCTGGGCATATAACCTGATCTGTAGAACTATGCAGTCTATATAGACTCAGGCCTGGGCATATAACCTGATCTGTAGAACTATGCAGTCTATATAGACTCAGGCCTGGGCATATAACCTGATCTGTAGAACTATGCAGTCTATATAGACTCAGGCCTGGGCATATAACCTGATCTGTAGAACTATGCAGTCTATATAGACTCAGGCCTGGGCATATAACCTGATCTGTAGAACTATGCAGTCTATATAGACTCAGGCCTGGGCATATAACCTGATCTGTAGAACTATGCAGTCTATATAGACTCAGGCCTGGGCATATAACCTGATCTGTAGAACTATGCAGTCTATATAGACTCAGGCCTGGGCATATAACCTGATCTGTAGAACTATGCAGTCTATATAGACTCAGGCCTGGGCATATAACCTGATCTGTAGAACTATGCAGTCTATATAGACTCAGGCCTGGGCATATAACCTGATCTGTAGAACTATGCAGTCTATATAGACTCAGGCCTGGGCATATAACCTGATCTGTAGAACTATGCAGTCTATATAGACTCAGGCCTGGGCATATAACCTGATCTGTAGAACTATGCAGTCTATATAGACTCAGGCCTGGGCATATAACCTGATCTGTAGAACTATGCAGTCTATATAGACTCAGGCCTGGGCATATAACCTGATCTGTAGAACTATGCAGTCTATATAGACTCAGGCCTGGGCATATAACCTGATCTGTAGAACTATGCAGTCTATATAGACTCAGGCCTGGGCATATAACCTGATCTGTAGAACTATGCAGTCTATATAGACTCAGGCCTGGGCATATAACCTGATCTGTAGAACTATGCAGTCTATATAGACTCAGGCCTGGGCATATAACCTGATCTGTAGAACTATGCAGTCTATATAGACTCAGGCCTGGGCATATAACCTGATCTGTAGAACTATGCAGTCTATATAGACTCAGGCCTGGGCATATAACCTGATCTGTAGAACTATGCAGTCTATATAGACTCAGGCCTGGGCATATAACCTGATCTGTAGAACTATGCAGTCTATATAGACTCAGGCCTGGGCATATAACCTGATCTGTAGAACTATGCAGTCTATATAGACTCAGGCCTGGGCATATAACCTGATCTGTAGAACTATGCAGTCTATATAGACTCAGGCCTGGGCATATAACCTGATCTGTAGAACTATGCAGTCTATATAGACTCAGGCCTGGGCATATAACCTGATCTGTAGAACTATGCAGTCTATATAGACTCAGGCCTGGGCATATAACCTGATCTGTAGAACTATGCAGTCTATATAGACTCAGGCCTGGGCATATAACCTGATCTGTAGAACTATGCAGTCTATATAGACTCAGGCCTGGGCATATAACCTGATCTGTAGAACTATGCAGTCTATATAGACTCAGGCCTGGGCATATAACCTGATCTGTAGAACTATGCAGTCTATATAGACTCAGGCCTGGGCATATAACCTGATCTGTAGAACTATGCAGTCTATATAGACTCAGGCCTGGGCATATAACCTGATCTGTAGAACTATGCAGTCTATATAGACTCAGGCCTGGGCATATAACCTGATCTGTAGAACTATGCAGTCTATATAGACTCAGGCCTGGGCATATAACCTGATCTGTAGAACTATGCAGTCTATATAGACTCAGGCCTGGGCATATAACCTGATCTGTAGAACTATGCAGTCTATATAGACTCAGGCCTGGGCATATAACCTGATCTGTAGAACTATGCAGTCTATATAGACTCAGGCCTGGGCATATAACCTGATCTGTAGAACTATGCAGTCTATATAGACTCAGGCCTGGGCATATAACCTGATCTGTAGAACTATGCAGTCTATATAGACTCAGGCCTGGGCATATAACCTGATCTGTAGAACTATGCAGTCTATATAGACTCAGGCCTGGGCATATAACCTGATCTGTAGAACTATGCAGTCTATATAGACTCAGGCCTGGGCATATAACCTGATCTGTAGAACTATGCAGTCTATATAGACTCAGGCCTGGGCATATAACCTGATCTGTAGAACTATGCAGTCTATATAGACTCAGGCCTGGGCATATAACCTGATCTGTAGAACTATGCAGTCTATATAGACTCAGGCCTGGGCATATAACCTGATCTGTAGAACTATGCAGTCTATATAGACTCAGGCCTGGGCATATAACCTGATCTGTAGAACTATGCAGTCTATATAGACTCAGGCCTGGGCATATAACCTGATCTGTAGAACTATGCAGTCTATATAGACTCAGGCCTGGGCATATAACCTGATCTGTAGAACTATGCAGTCTATATAGACTCAGGCCTGGGCATATAACCTGATCTGTAGAACTATGCAGTCTATATAGACTCAGGCCTGGGCATATAACCTGATCTGTAGAACTATGCAGTCTATATAGACTCAGGCCTGGGCATATAACCTGATCTGTAGAACTATGCAGTCTATATAGACTCAGGCCTGGGCATATAACCTGATCTGTAGAACTATGCAGTCTATATAGACTCAGGCCTGGGCATATAACCTGATCTGTAGAACTATGCAGTCTATATAGACTCAGGCCTGGGCATATAACCTGATCTGTAGAACTATGCAGTCTATATAGACTCAGGCCTGGGCATATAACCTGATCTGTAGAACTATGCAGTCTATATAGACTCAGGCCTGGGCATATAACCTGATCTGTAGAACTATGCAGTCTATATAGACTCAGGCCTGGGCATATAACCTGATCTGTAGAACTATGCAGTCTATATAGACTCAGGCCTGGGCATATAACCTGATCTGTAGAACTATGCAGTCTATATAGACTCAGGCCTGGGCATATAACCTGATCTGTAGAACTATGCAGTCTATATAGACTCAGGCCTGGGCATATAACCTGATCTGTAGAACTATGCAGTCTATATAGACTCAGGCCTGGGCATATAACCTGATCTGTAGAACTATGCAGTCTATATAGACTCAGGCCTGGGCATATAACCTGATCTGTAGAACTATGCAGTCTATATAGACTCAGGCCTGGGCATATAACCTGATCTGTAGAACTATGCAGTCTATATAGACTCAGGCCTGGGCATATAACCTGATCTGTAGAACTATGCAGTCTATATAGACTCAGGCCTGGGCATATAACCTGATCTGTAGAACTATGCAGTCTATATAGACTCAGGCCTGGGCATATAACCTGATCTGTAGAACTATGCAGTCTATATAGACTCAGGCCTGGGCATATAACCTGATCTGTAGAACTATGCAGTCTATATAGACTCAGGCCTGGGCATATAACCTGATCTGTAGAACTATGCAGTCTATATAGACTCAGGCCTGGGCATATAACCTGATCTGTAGAACTATGCAGTCTATATAGACTCAGGCCTGGGCATATAACCTGATCTGTAGAACTATGCAGTCTATATAGACTCAGGCCTGGGCATATAACCTGATCTGTAGAACTATGCAGTCTATATAGACTCAGGCCTGGGCATATAACCTGATCTGTAGAACTATGCAGTCTATATAGACTCAGGCCTGGGCATATAACCTGATCTGTAGAACTATGCAGTCTATATAGACTCAGGCCTGGGCATATAACCTGATCTGTAGAACTATGCAGTCTATATAGACTCAGGCCTGGGCATATAACCTGATCTGTAGAACTATGCAGTCTATATAGACTCAGGCCTGGGCATATAACCTGATCTGTAGAACTATGCAGTCTATATAGACTCAGGCCTGGGCATATAACCTGATCTGTAGAACTATGCAGTCTATATAGACTCAGGCCTGGGCAACTCCAGTCCTCGGTGGCCTGATTGGTGTCACACCTTTGCACCCCGCCCCAGCTAACACACCTGACTCCTATAATCAACTAATCATGATCTTCAGTTTAGAATGCAATTAGTTTAATCAGGTGTGTTAGCTAGGGATGTGGGGAAAGTGTGACACCAATCAGGCACCTGAGGACTGGAGTTGCCCAGGACTGCAGGAAGCATTTTACAGGTAAACATCTTGTAAATATCCCCCAAAATTAGCCTTGCAAGCTTGAAAGTATTATCTCTCTGAAAGAACTGTGTCCAATTTCAACAACAAAAAAAAAAAAAAAAAACATTGTCCATTTTGTTCATTGCTCAGACTCCAGTTCACGTGTAACAGTCTCAGTGGGAGGAATACTTAGTTGGATCAATTTGTAGATAACTGTTAGCAAAAGGCCTAAAGTGCTTCTAATGGGAATGCAGAGGCATTGGTCCCATCTTGGACATTGAAGAGAAGGCATTCATCGTTCCTGCCTGGCTGTTCTAAGGAAAATAATGAATGACGTGGAAGGTGCTACCGGAATGGAACCACCCTCCCACGGAGTTGTGTTCCAGAGAACGCATAGAGCCCCGAGTTGATTATCCCTTTTATACCATGGCTATAATTTAACATACAGTGCCTGTCAAAATGATTCACCCCCCTTGGCATTTTTCCTATTTTGTTGCATTACAACCTGTAATTTAAATAGATTTTTATTTGGATTTCATGTAATGGACATACACAAAATAGCCCAAATTAGTGAAGTGAGACTTAAAAAATTACTTTTTTTAAAAAATGTAAAACTGAAAAATGGTGGGTGCATATGTATTCATGCCCTTTGCTATGAAACCCATAAATAAGATCTGGTGCAATCAATTACCTTCAGAAGTCACATACTTAGTTAAATAAAGTCCAACTGTGTGCAATCTAATTGTCACATGATCGGTCACATGATGTCAGTATATATACACCTGTTCTGAAAGGCCCCAGAGTCTGCAACACCAATAAGCAAGCGGCACAGTGAAGACCAAGGAGCTCTCCTAACAGGTCAGGGACAAGGTTGTGGAGAAGTACAGATCAGGGTTGGGTTATAAAAACATATCTGAAACTTTGAACATCCCCCGGAGCACCATTAAATCAATTATAAAAAAAATGGGAAGAATATGGCACCACAACAAACCTGCCAAGAGAGGGCCACCCACCAAAACTCACAGACCAGGAAAGGAGGGGAGGCAACAAAGAGACCAAAGATAACCCTGAAGGAGCTGCAAAGCTCCACAGCGGAGATTGGAGTATCTGTCCATAGGACCACTTTAAGCCGTACACTCCACAGAGCTGGGCTTTACGGATGGGTGGCCAGAAAAAAGCCATTGCTTAAAGAAATAAATAAGCAAACACGTTTGGTGTTCGCCAAAAGGCATGTGGGAGACTCCCCAAACAGATGGAAGAAGGTACTCTGGTCAGATGAGACTAAAATGTAGCTTTTTGGCCATCAAGGAAAACGCTATGTCTGGCGCAAACCCAACACCTCTCATCACCCCGAGAACACCATCCCCACAGTGAAGCATGGTGGTTGCAGCATCATGCTGGGGGGGATGTTTTTCATCTGCAGGAACTGGGAAACTGGTCAGAATTGAAGGAATGATGGATGGCACTAAATACAGGGAAATTCTTGAGGGAAACCTGTTTCAGTCTCCAGAAATTTGAGACTGGGGCAACACTCGAGTGGTTTAAGGGGAAACATTTACATGTCTTGGAATGGCCTAGTCAGTCCCCAGACCTCAATCCAATTGAGAATCTGTGGTATGACTTAAAGATTGCTGTACATCACCGGAACCCATCCAACTTGAAGGACCTGGAGCAGTTTTGCCTTGAAGAATGGGGTAAAAATTCCAGTGGCTAGATGTGCCAAGCTTATAGAGACATACCCCAAGAGACTTGCAGCTGTAATTGCTGCAAAAGGTGGCTCTACAAAGTATTGACTTTGGGGGGATCAATAGTAATGCACGGTCAAGTTTATTTTTTTTGTCTTATTTCTTGTTTGTTTCACAATAAAACATATTTTGCATCTTCAAAGTGGTAGGCATGTTGTGTAAATCAAATGATACAAACCCCCCAAAAATCTATTTTAATTCCAGGTTGTAAGGCAACAAAATAGGAAAAATGCCAAGGGGGGTGAATACTTTCACAAGCTACTGTATTTACATCTATAAATGTGTTCATTGGTTCCAATACAAACTACACTGCTCAAAAAAATAAAGGGAACACTTAAACAACACAATGTAACTCCAAGTCAATCACACTTCTGTGAAATTAAACTGTCCACTTAGGAAGCAACACTGATTGACAATACATTTCACATGCTGTTGTGCAAATGGAATAGAAAAAAGGTGGAAATTATAGGCAATTAGCAAGACACCCCCAAAAAAGGAGTGATTCTGCAGGTGGTGACCACAGACCACTTCTCTTCCTATGCTTCCTGGCTGATGTTTTGGTCACTTTTGAATGCTGGCGGTGCTCTCACTCTAGTGGTAGCATGAGACGAAGTCTACAACCCACACAAGTGGCTCAGGTAGTGCAGTTCATCCAGGATAGCACATCAATGCGAGCTGTGGCAAAAAGGTTTGCTGTGTCTGTCAGCGTAGTGTCCAGAGCATGGAGGCGCTACCAGGAGACAGGCCAGTACATCAGGAGACGTGGAGGAGGCCGTAGGAGGGCAACAACCCAGCAGCAGGACCGCTACCTCCGCCTTTGTGCAAGGAGGTGCACTGCCAGAGCCCTGCAAAATGACCTCCAGCAGGCCACAAATGTGCATGTGTCAGCATATGGTCTCACAAGGGGTCTGAGGATCTCATCTCGGTACCTAATGGCAGTCAGGCTACCTCTGGCGAGCACATGGAGGGCTGTGCGGCCCCACAAAGAAATGCCACCCCACACCATGACTGACCCATCGCCAAACCGGTCATGCTGGAGGATGTTGCAGGCAGCAGAACGTTCTCCACGGCATCTCCAGACTCTGTATCGTCTGTCACATGTGCTCATGTGCTCAGTGTGAACCTGCTATCATCTGTGAAGAGCACAGGGCGCCAGTGGCAAATTTGCCAATCTTGGTGTTCTCTGGCAAATGCCAAACGTCCTGCACGGTGTTGGGCTGTAAGCACAACCCCCACCTGTGGACGTCGGGCCCTCATACCACCCTCATGGAGTCTGTTTCTGACCGTTTGAGCAGACACATGCACATTTGTGGCCTGCTGGAGGTCATTTTGCAGGGCGCTGGCAGTGCACCTCCTTGCACAAAGGCGGAGGTAGCGGTCCTGCTGCTGGGTTGTTGCCCTCCTACGGCCTCCTCCACGTCTCCTGATGTACTGGCCTGTCTCCTGGTAGCGCCTCCATGCTCTGACACTACGCTGACAGACACAGCAAACCTTTTTACCACAGCTCGCATTGATGTGCCATCCTGGATGAACTGCACTACCTGAGCCACTTGTGTGGGTTGTAGACTCCGTCTCATGCTACCACTAGAGTGAGAGCACCGCCAGCATTCAAAAGTGACCAAAACATCAGCCAGGAAGCATAGGAACTGAGAAGTGGTCTGTGGTCACCACCTGCAGAATCACTCCTTTTTTGGGGGTGTCTTGCTAATTGCCTATAATTTCCACCTTTTGTCTATTCCATTTGCACAACAGCATGTGAAATTTATTGTCAATCAGTGTTGCTTCCTAAGTGGACAGTTTGATTTCACAGAAGTGTGATTGACTTGGAGTTACATTGTGTTGTTTAATTGTTCCCTTTATTTTTTTGAGCAGTGTATTTGAACCAATATTTCAAAATAACTGATGTTGGCACAAGATGGAGGGAAAGTTGAACCATAAGTTACAGAATTACATTTAACGAAAATGTAAGTTTAATACAGTATAAACGAATGTATACCATTTATTGTACAGGAGACAAAACTCATCAATTCTACAGCACAACGGCAGAGTCATTTATTAAGTGTAAAACTAACAGTGACTCAATAATCCATGATGGAGTTAGAAAATTGGCTGTCAGAAGTAATACAATGTAAACTTACTTTTAATACGTCTGTCTGTATATTTCAAGACATGTTATATGGCTGTAGTGAGACACCCAATGGGCTGGACAATTCTCTTCTCATCTGTCATCTTCGAAAAAAGTATACAAAAAACCTGCAAGTCAATCAATCCACCATTATTAACACAATGGAAAAATTGAGTGATTTATCATTGAAATATTGAAGTAGCAGGGACAGCCAAGAAAAATAAATTGGTACAATTTAAGGCCATGTGGCTAACAATAATACAGGCACTATGGATGGGGTGTTAGTATATGGGTCTGGACAGATGGAATACAGGCACTATGGATGGGGTGTTAGTATATGGGTCTGGACAGATGGAATACAGCCACTATGGATGGGGTGTTAGTATATGGGTCTGGACAGATGGAATACAGCCACTATGGATGGGGTGTTAGTATATGGGTCTGGACAGATGAGAAGTAGTTGAATGTGTGTATCTGTAAGTTGTTGTTCGTATGTGTATGTTTGTATATGGAGTGAATTAAATGTTTTACTTTTTATGGTAGATAATGTCGTGTCTTTGGTTATGCCGGATTAAGTGATATGACATGCTATTCTATAAAATCCTTTCTCTGTAATTAATATTACCTGATTGAACTAATCATGTAAATGTAATTAACTAGAAAGTCGGGCACCGCGGAATAATATTTATAGAGCTGTTATCTTCCGAATAAACTCTTAAAGACCTAGTAATATTTTACATCAATAGCAGTCAATATTAGTCGTCACCTTATTTCAGTCTCATCTGAAAGTTGTAAATTCTTGATTATCTTCACGAACCCTGGCTAACAAGTTGAATCAGCAATACAAAATTGGGTTTAATTATTTATTTACTAAATACCTAACTATTCACACAGAATTACATATACACAGAATGAATCATACCTTGATTACAAATTATGTCATAAAGGAAAACGTCCCTAGCGGACGGAACAGATATGACAGCTGGTTACCCAAAGAGAAGGGGGTTGGGTTCGAGTGAAAGAGCGGGAAGACTGAAGAACAAAGGGATAAGCGATGTCTCTATCGGGCCGTAGGCAGCTACTCTATCGTAAATACAGAATGTTATGCATTCTAAATTACCGCCCATTTGGAAAAGGAAAATGCAATAAATATTTACTCTCAGCTGCGCTTCAATAGGTTGGTGGTAGATGGAAGGCCGTGTTACCCAACAGAGTCCTTTGTCCTTTGAAGAGTGTCTCTGGTGGTGAACGGGATACGTTGCAGTGTCGTCGTTGTGTGGTAGACGGGATACTCTGTCTGTCCTCTCTTACCCCACGTTTACAGCGGATGCTGCTAACTCAATGGCTAGGAGGTATTACTTCTGTAGCGAATAAGAGTTCAAAGTTCATACCATTCGCAACCAAAGCTCACGCTGAGGTTGGCTTCGTTCTGTAGTAATTATCTGAATCCTTCTGATATCGGATCGTCATCCTAATGTACCCGGAACAGAAGGTTACATTTTCGTCAAGGGCTTATATAGTGGAGGGAGAAGGGTGTGTTTCACAGTCTACAACCCATGTCTCTTCACAGGGGTGGGCCACTGATTGAGCAGAGCCCTAACCTTATGAAAACCCAAATCTCTCATTTGGAAGCTAAAATTACATTTAATCTGGTACCAAATAATTGTATATTTAAACATTTGAATTGCACAACAAGTCCATGTGAATCTGATAACTATAATGTGTAGACTTTCCCAGATACAGTTTAGGTCGTACTGTCATCTGTCATAATGTCTCAGATGACAACCGAACTGACATCATATTCATTAACCTCTTGGCGCACGGATCCCTTTAACGGGATCATTTTCGTAAACAACCGCTGAATTGCAGAGCGCCAAATTCAAAAAAATATATAAAAAAATATGTATTTTCATGAAATCACAAGTGAAATATACAAGGAACACAGCTTAGCTTGTTGTTAATCCACCTATCGTGTCAGATTTTGAAAATATGCTTTACAGCGAAAGCAATCCAAGCGTTTGTGAGTTTATCGATCACTAGACAAAACATTACGAACACCTAGCAGCAATGTAGATTGGTCACGAAAGTCAGAAAAGCAATACAATTAATCGCTTACCTTTGATGATCTTCAGATGTTTGCACTCACGAGACTCCCAGTTACACAATACATTTTCCTTTTGTTCGATAAATATACATTTTATATCTAAAAACCTCCATTTGGTTGGTGCGTTATGTTCAGAAATCAACAGGCTCGAGCAGTCATGAAGGGCAGACGAAAATTCCAAATAGTATCCGTAAAGTTCATAGAAACATGTCAAACGTTTTATATAATAAATCTTCAGGTTGTTTTTAACATAAATAATCGATAATATTTCAACCGGACGGTAAAATATTCAATACAATAGATGAAGAAAATGTCGAGCTACAACTTTCGCGCGCATGAACTAATCAAAGGACATTCAGCTATCCACTGACGCGATTTTAAAATCTGGCTCATTTTTCAGAATAAAAGCTTGAAACTATGTCTAAAGACTGTTCACACCCTGTGGAAGCCATTGCAAAAGGAATCTGGTTGATATCCCTTTAAATGGAGGAAAGGCAGGCAATGGAACAGGGATTTTTCAAAATAGAAGTCACTTCCTGGTTGGATTTCCTCAGGTTTTCGCCTGCAAAATCAGTTCTGTTATACTCACAGACAATATTTTGACAGTTTTGGAAACTTTAGAGTGTTTTCTATCCTAATCTGTCAATTATATGCATATTCTAGCATCTGGGCCTGAGAAATAGGCAGCTTACATTGGGAACGTTATTTTTTCCAAGCATAAAAATTCTGCCCCCTAGCTTCAATAGGTTTTAAGTACCAACGCATATTTTCAACTGGTTCTATAACTGAAATATGGTTCCTTTCCCTCCACTTGTTTGATGTTCCCAGACTCTCTGTTTAACAAAGGCTATTCAAGAGTCCCTCTGTAGAGTCAAGAGAGAGGGAAGGGAGAAAGGTATTTATGGGGGGGGTCATAAACCTTACCCACAGGCCAACGTCATGACAGTAGAAATGGTAGGTAGAAATATGTTCAACATCCACTGAAATAGCTAGCAAGATATCTAGATAGCTAAAGTAGTTTCCTTGGTAACCAAACAAACAGACTTGCCAGTTCAGCCAACCAAACCATCAGTCCTAGCTTGCTATTATGAATATCGAATTCAACAATGCCAATAATATTTTCAATTCTACTTTTGCTTTCAAAAGCAGCTCAAGCATAGAACATGTAAGAATGAGCTGTAGCCATTGAATTCTACCGTGCTGATATACTGTGAGTTATAGGGAACGCATGCTCTGGAATGCCCTTCAAGCCAATTAGAAACGAGTATTCAACATTGACAGACAGATAGACCAGCATACTGAGACTGTGCATTAGACAGACAGACAGACAGACAGACAGACAGACAGACAGACAGACAGACAGCAAGCAAGCAAACAAGCAAGCATACTGAGACGGTACATTACACCAACAGACAGACAGACAGACAGATTAAACATTCCCAGAGGGTCGGGAAAGGGAGAGAGAGAGATTTGGGTCAAGGCCTGTAACAGGAATACTGATGTACGTTAGTCCTAGATAATGGCGTTTCATTAGACTACTAAACACAATACTGTGCATCCCAAATGGCAAATTCCCTATTTAGTGTACTACTTTAGACCAGAACCTTATTCCCTATGTAGTGCACTACTTTAGACCAGAACCCTATTCCCTATTTAGTGCACTACTTTAGACCAGAGCCCTATTCCCTATTTAGTGCACTAGTTTAGACCAGAACCCTATTCCCTATTTAGTGCACTACTTTAGACCAGAACCCTATTCCCTATTTAGTGCACTACTTTAGACCAGAGCCCTATTCCCTATTTAGTGCACTAGTTTAGACCAGAACCCTATTCCCTATTTAGTGCACTAGTTTAGACCAAAACCCTATTCCCTATGTAGTGCACTACTTTAGACGAGGGCCTGTGTATAATATGATATCTATTAGGGTGCCTTTTGGGATGGGGACAGAATGTGCTGGTCCTGTTCAGTGCAGAACAAGTCAATTAGGGATGGGGACAGAATGTGCGGTTCATTTTCAGTGCAGAACAAGGCCATTAGGGAGTCACATGACCACCAGGCAATATGGATGAAGTCACAACAACAAGGCAATATGGATGATGTCAGGTGTTATTGAAAAATTCACCTTATTTGATGGAAATGTAACAAGTATTTACTTAAACAGTCAGATATTTCTGTCCTGCTAAGGCTGAGTTTCATGGTGTCCTTCCTGGTGATAAAACCAACAGCTGGCATTCCAGTGACAGGATGTGGGGTGGTTGTAACTGGGATAGAGAGGAGTAGAAAAACAGCCTCAATGGTTCTTAGACATCCCGGCCTGGGAAATTAGGCCAGGGTCAGGGGTGAAGATAACGCCAGGGGCAGATAAAGACAGGATGAGCCCAAAGTTGCTTATGGTGCCCCCTAGTCTATATGGGAGGGGTGGAACCAAAGCATTCTGGGTATTAGCTATATAGACTGTGCATTGTCTGTATGATTCATGCTCTCAGCCTAACAGTCAGAACAAGACTGTTGGGCTGACGGTTTCATATTTGTAATAATTTTTCAATATTAAATAAGGATGCTTGTTGAAAGAAATGACCAAGTCTCTCTCAGTACTGAATTTCCACAACACAATACCAACAGGCAATATGGATGAAGTCAGGACCAACAGGCAATATGGATGAAGTCAGGACCAACAGGCAATATGGATGAAGTCAGGACCAACAGGCAATATGGATGAAGTCAGGACCAACAGGCAATATGGATGAAGTCAGGACCAACAGGCAATATGGATGAAGTCAGGACCAACAGGCAATATGGATGAAGTCAGGACCAACAGGCAATATGGATGAAGTCAGGACCAACAGGCAATATGGATGAAGTCAGGACCAACAGGCAATATGGATGAAGTCAGGACCAACAGGCAATATGGATGAAGTCAGGACCACCAGGCTATATGGATGAAGTCAGGACCAACAGGCAATATGGATGAAGTCAGGACCAACAGGCAATATGGATGAAGTCAGGAGCAACAGGTAATACTGATGAAGGCAGGACCAACAGGCAATACGGATGAAGTCAGGACCAACAGGTAATATGGATGAAGTCAGGACCAACAGGCAATATGGGTCAAGTCAGGACCACCAGCCAATATGGATGAAGTCAGGACCAACAGGCAATATGGATGAAGTCAAAACCAACAGGCAATATGGATGAAGTCAGGACCAACAGGCAATATGGATGAAGTCAAAACCAACAGGCAATATGGATGAAGTCAGGACCAACAGGTAATATGGATGAAGTCAGGACCAACAGGCAATATGGATGAAGGCAGGACCAACAGGCAATATGGATGAAGTCAGGACCAACAGGTAATATGGATGAAGTCAGGACCAACAGGCAATATGGATGAAGGTAGGACCAACAGGCAATATGGATGGAGTCAGGACCAACCGGCAATATGGATGAAGTCAGGACCAACAGGCAATACAGATGAAGTCAGGACCAACAGGCAAAAGGGATGAAGTCAGGACCAACAGGCAAAAGGGATGAAGTCAATACCAACAGGCAATACGGATGAAGTGAGGACCAACAGGCAATATGGATGAAATCAGGACCAACAGGCAATATGGATGCAGTCAGGACCAACAGACAATGTGGATGAAGTCAGGACCAACAGGCAATATGGATGAAGTCAATGCCAACAGGCAATATGGATGAAGTCAATACCAACAGGCAATACGGATGAAGTGAGGACCAACATGCAATATGGATGAAGTCAGGACCAACAGGCAATATGGATGAAGTCAGGACCAACAGGCAATATTGATGAAGGCAGGACCAACAGGCAATATGGATGAAGCCAGGACCAACAGGCAATATGGATGAAGTGAGTATATGGATGAAGTCCAACATGCAATATGGATGAAGTCAGGACCAACAGGCAATATGGATGAAGTCAGGACCAACAGGCAATATGGATGAAGTCAGGACCAACAGGCAATATGGATGAAGTCAGGACCAACAGGCAATACGGATGAAGTCAGGACCAACAGGCAATACGGATGAAGTCAGGACCAACAGGCAATATGGATGAAATCAGGACCAACAGGCAATATGGATGAAATCAGGACCAACAGGCAATATGGATGAAGTCAGGACCAACAGACAATATGGATGAAGTCAGGACCAACAGGCAATATGGATGAAGTCAATGCCAACAGGCAATTCGGATGAAGTGAGGACCAACATGCAATATGGATGAAGTCAGGACCAACAGGCCATATGGATGAAGTCAGGACCAACAGGCAATACGGATGAAGTGAGGACCAACAGGCAATATGGATGAAGTCCGGACCAACAGGCAATATGGATGAAGTCAGGACCAACAGGCAATATGGATGAAGTCAGGACCAACAGGCAATATGGATGAAATCAAAACCAACAGGCAATATGGATGAAGTCAATACCAACAGGCAATATGGATGAAGTCAGGACCAACAGGCAATATGGATGAAGTCAGGACCAACAGGCAATACGGATGAAGGCAGGACCAACAGGCAATACGGATGAAGTCAGGACCAACAGGTACTACGGATGAAGGCAGGACCAACAGGCAATACGGATGAAGTCAGGACCAACAGGCAATATGGATGAAGTCAGGACCAACAGCCAATATGGATGAAGTCAGGACCAACAGGCAATATGGATGAAGTCAAAACCAACAGGCAATACGGATGAAGTGAGTACCAACATGCAATATGGATGAAGTCAGGACCAACAGGCAATATGGATGAAGTCAGGACCAACAGGCAATATGGATGAAGTCAATACCAACAGGCAATATGGATGAAGTCAGGACCAACAGGCAATATGGATGAAGTCCGGACCAACAGGCAATATGGATGAAGTCAGGACCAACAGGCAATATGGATGAAGTCAGGACCAACAGGCAATATGGATGAAGTCAGGACCAACAGGCAATATGGATGAAGTCAATACCAACAGGCAATATGGATGAAGTCAGGACCAACAGGCAATATGGATGAAGTCAGGACCAACAGGCAATACGGATGAAGGCAGGACCAACAGGCAATACGGATGAAGTCAGGACCAACAGGTACTACGGATGAAGGCAGGACCAACAGGCAATACGGATGAAGTCAGGACCAACAGGTAATATGGATGAAGTCAGGACCAACAGGCAATATGGATGAAGTCAGGACCAACAGGCAATATGGATGAAGTCAGGACCAACAGGCAATATGGATGAAGTCAGGACCAACAGGCAATATGGATGAAGTCAGGACCAACAGGCAATATGGATGAAGTCAGGACCACCAGGCTATATGGATGAAGTCAGGACCAACAGGCAATATGGATGAAGTCAGGACCAACAGGCAATATGGATGAAGTCAGGAGCAACAGGTAATACTGATGAAGGCAGGACCAACAGGCAATACGGATGAAGTCAGGACCAACAGGTAATATGGATGAAGTCAGGACCAACAGGCAATATGGGTCAAGTCAGGACCACCAGCCAATATGGATGAAGTCAGGACCAACAGGCAATATGGATGAAGTCAAAACCAACAGGCAATATGGATGAAGTCAGGACCAACAGGCAATATGGATGAAGTCAAAACCAACAGGCAATATGGATGAAGTCAGGACCAACAGGTAATATGGATGAAGTCAGGACCAACAGGCAATATGGATGAAGGCAGGACCAACAGGCAATATGGATGAAGTCAGGACCAACAGGTAATATGGATGAAGTCAGGACCAACGGGCAATATGGATGAAGGTAGGACCAACAGGCAATATGGATGGAGTCAGGACCAACCGGCAATATGGATGAAGTCAGGACCAACAGGCAATACAGATGAAGTCAGGACCAACAGGCAAAAGGGATGAAGTCAGGACCAACAGGCAAAAGGGATGAAGTCAATACCAACAGGCAATACGGATGAAGTGAGGACCAACAGGCAATATGGATGAAATCAGGACCAACAGGCAATATGGATGCAGTCAGGACCAACAGACAATGTGGATGAAGTCAGGACCAACAGGCAATATGGATGAAGTCAATGCCAACAGGCAATATGGATGAAGTCAATACCAACAGGCAATACGGATGAAGTGAGGACCAACATGCAATATGGATGAAGTCAGGACCAACAGGCAATATGGATGAAGTCAGGACCAACAGGCAATATTGATGAAGGCAGGACCAACAGGCAATATGGATGAAGCCAGGACCAACAGGCAATATGGATGAAGTGAGTACCAACATGCAATATGGATGAAGTCAGGACCAACAGGCAATATGGATGAAGTCAGGACCAACAGGCAATATGGATGAAGTCAGGACCAACAGGCAATATGGATGAAGTCAGGACCAACAGGCAATACGGATGAAGTCAGGACCAACAGGCAATACGGATGAAGTCAGGACCAACAGGCAATATGGATGAAATCAGGACCAACAGGCAATATGGATGAAATCAGGACCAACAGGCAATATGGATGAAGTCAGGACCAACAGACAATATGGATGAAGTCAGGACCAACAGGCAATATGGATGAAGTCAATGCCAACAGGCAATTCGGATGAAGTGAGGACCAACATGCAATATGGATGAAGTCAGGACCAACAGGCAATATGGATAAAGTCAGGACCAACAGGCCATATGGATGAAGTCAGGACCAACAGGCAATACGGATGAAGTGAGGACCAACAGGCAATATGGATGAAGTCCGGACCAACAGGCAATATGGATGAAGTCAGGACCAACAGGCAATATGGATGAAGTCAGGACCAACAGGCAATATGGATGAAGTCAAAACCAACAGGCAATATGGATGAAGTCAATACCAACAGGCAATATGGATGAAGTCAGGACCAACAGGCAAAATGGATGAAGTCAGGACCAACAGGCAATACGGATGAAGGCAGGACCAACAGGCAATACGGATGAAGTCAGGACCAACAGGTACTACGGATGAAGGCAGGACCAACAGGCAATACGGATGAAGTCAGGACCAACAGGTAATATGGATGAAGTCAGGACCAACAGGCAATATGGATGAAGTCAGGACCAACAGGCAATATGGATGAAGTCAAAACCAACAGGCAATACGGATGAAGTGAGTACCAACATGCAATATGGATGAAGTCAGGACCAACAGGCAATATGGATGAAGTCAGGACCAACAGGCAATATGGATGAAGTCAATACCAACAGGCAATATGGATGAAGTCAGGACCAACAGGCAATATGGATGAAGTCCGGACCAACAGGCAATATGGATGAAGTCAGGACCAACAGGCAATATGGATGAAGTCAGGACCAACAGGCAATATGGATGAAGTCAAAACCAACAGGCAATATGGATGAAGTCAATACCAACAGGCAATATGGATGAAGTCAGGACCAACAGGCAATATGGATGAAGTCAGGACCAACAGGCAATACGGATGAAGGCAGGACCAACAGGCAATACGGATGAAGTCAGGACCAACAGGTACTACGGATGAAGGCAGGACCAACAGGCAATACGGATGAAGTCAGGACCAACAGGTAATATGGATGAAGTCAGGACCAACAGGCAATATGGATCAAGTCAGGACCACCAGCCAATATGGATGAAGTCAGGACCAACAGGCAATATGGATGAAGTCAGGACCAACAGGCAATATGTATGAAGTCAAAACCAACAGGCAATACGGATGAAGTGAGTACCAACATGCAATATGGATGAAGTCAGGACCAACAGGCAATATGGATGAAGTCAGGACCAACAGGCAATATGGATGAAGTCAATACCAACAGGCAATATGGATGAAGTCAGGACCAACAGGCAATATGGATGAAGTCAGGACCACCAGACAATATGGATGAAGTCAGGACCAACAGGCAATACGGATGAAGTCAGGGCCAACAGGCAATATGGATGAAGTCAGGACCAACAGGCAATATGGATGAAGTCAGGACCAACAGGCAATACGGATGAAGTCAGGACCAACAGGCAATAGGGATGAAGTCAATA
The DNA here is from genome assembly GCF_045679555.1 of Salvelinus alpinus. NCBI lineage: Eukaryota > Metazoa > Chordata > Actinopteri > Salmoniformes > Salmonidae > Salvelinus > Salvelinus alpinus. The sequence goes on along the minus strand of NC_092106.1, from coordinate 41,566,454 downwards.
CCAACAGGCATTACGGATTAAGTGAGGACCAACAGGCAATATGGATGAAATCAGGACCAACAGGCAATATGGATGAAGTCAGGACCAACAGACAATATGGATGAAGTCAGGACCAACAGGCAATATGGATGAAGTCAATGCCAACAGGCAATTCGGATGAAGTGAGGACCAACATGCAATATGGATGAAGTCAGGACCAACAGGCCATATGGATGAAGTCAGGACCAACAGGCAATACGGATGAAGTGAGGACCAACAGGCAATATGGATGAAGTCCGGACCAACAGGCAATATGGATGAAGTCAGGACCAACAGGCAATATGGATGAAGTCAGGACCAACAGGCAATATGGATGAAGTCAGGACCAACAGGCAATATGGATGAAGTCAGGACCAACAGGCAATATGGATGAAGTCAAAACCAACAGGCAATATGGATGAAGTCAATACCAACAGGCAATATGGATGAAGTCAGGACCAACAGGCAATATGGAGGAAGTCAGGACCAACAGGCAATATGGATGAAGTCAGGACCAACAGGCAATATGGATGAAGTCAGGACCAACAGGTAATATGGATGAAGTCAGGACCAACTGGCAAAATGGATGAAGTCAGGACCAACAGGCAAAATGGATGAAGTCAGGACCAACAGGCAATATGAATGAAGTCAGAACCAACAGGCAATGTAGATTCACAGGACCACCAGGCAATATGGACGAAGTCAAGACCAACAGGCGATGTAGATTCACAGGACCACCAGGCAATATGGATGAAGTCAGGACCAACAGGCAATACGGATGGTGGCAGGACCAACAGGCAATATGGATGAAGTCAGGACCAACAGGTAATATGGGTCAAGTCAGGACCACCAGCCAATATGGATGAAGTCAGGACCACCAGACAATATGGATGAAGTCAGGACCACCAGGCAATATGGATGAAGTCAGGACCACCAGGCAATATGGATGAAGTCAGGACCACCAGGCAATATGGATGAAGTCAGGACCAACAGGCAATATGAATGAAGGCAGGATCAACAGGCAATATGGATGAAGTCAGGACCGACAGGCAATATGGATGAAGCCAGGACCAACAGGCAATATGGATGAAGGCAGGACCAACAGGCAATATGGATGAAGTCAGGACCAACAGGCAATATGGATGAAGTCAATGCCAAGAGGCAATTCGGATGAAGTGAGGAGCAACATGCAATATGGATGAAGTCAGGACCAACAGGCAATATGGATAAAGTCAGGACCAACAGGCAATATGGATGAAGTCAGGACCACCAGGCAATACGGATGAAGTCAGGACCACCAAGCAATATGGATGAAGTCAGGACCAACAGGCAATACAGATGAAGTCAGGACCAACAGGCAATATGGACGAAGTCAGGACCAACAGGCAATATGGACGAAGTCACGACCACCAGGCAATATGGATGAAGTCAGGACCACCAGGCAATATGGATGAAGTCATGACCACCAGGCAATATGTGAGCAGTTGCTACTTTCTCAATAGCAAGGCTATGCTCACTGAGTCTGTACATAGTCAAAGATTCCCTTAATTTTTGGTCAGTCACAGTGGTCAGGTATTCTGCCACTGTGTACTGTCTGTTTAGGGCCAGATAGCATTCTAGCTTGGTCAGTTTTTTTGTAAATTCTTTCAATGTGTATAATATTATATTATATATATAAATATATATTATATATTATAAATATATAATTTATATTATATATATTATATTTGAGTTTTTCTCATGGGTCTAACTGTGTTGCTGTCCCAGGGCTCTGTGGGGTCTGTTTGTGTTTGTGAACAGAGCCCCAGGACCAGATTGCTTAGGGGACTCTTCTCCAGGTTCATCTCTCTATAGGTGATGACTTTGTAATGGAAGGTTTGGGAATCACTTCCTTTTAGGTGGTTGTAGAATTGAACGTCTCTATTCTAGATTTTGATCATTAGTGGGTATCGGCCTTATTCTGCTCTGCATACATTATTTGGTGTTTTACGTTGTACACAGAGGATATTTTTGCAGAGTTCTGCATGCAGTCTCTGTCATGGTTCCACCTGTCACCAGAGGACAGCAGAGACGTCCTAGAGACATTAACCACACTCAGGTTGTCATGGTTCCACCTGTCACCAGGGGACAGCAGAGACGTCCTAGAGACATTAACCACACTCAGGTTGTCATGGTTCCACCTGTCACCAGAGGACAGCAGAGACGTCCTAGAGACATTAACCACACTCAGGTTGTCATGGTTCCACCTGTCACCAGAGGACAGCAGAGACCGTCCTAGAGACATTAACCACACTCAGGTTGTCATGGTTCCACCTGTCACCAGAGGACAGCAGAGACCGTCCTAGAGACATTAACCACACTCAGGTTGTCATGGTTCCAGCTGTCCCCAGAGGACAGCAGAGACGTCCTAGAGACATTAACCACACTCAGGTTGTCCTGGTTCCACCTGTCACCAGAGGACAGCAGAGACGTCCTAGAGACATTAACCACACTCAGGTTGTCATGGTTCCACCTGTCACCAGAGGACAGCAGAGACGTCCTAGAGACATTAACCACACTCAGGTTGTCATGGTTCCACCTGTCACCAGGGGACAGCAGAGACGTCCTAGAGACATTAACCACACTCAGGTTGTCATGGTTCCACCTGTCACCAGAGGACAGCAGAGACGTCCTAGAGACATTAACCACACTCAGGTTGTCATGGTTCCACCTGTCACCAGAGGACAGCAGAGACGTCCTAGAGACATTAACCACACTCAGGTTGTCATGGTTCCACCTGTCACCAGGGGACAGCAGAGACGTCCTAGAGACATTAACCACACTCAGGTTGTCATGGTTCCACCTGTCACCAGAGGACAGCAGAGACGTCCTAGAGACATTAACCACACTCAGGTTGTCATGGTTCCACCTGTCACCAGGGGACAGCAGAGACGTCCTAGAGACATTAACCACACTCAGGTTGTCATGGTTCCACCTGTCACCAGAGGACAGCAGAGACCGTCCTAGAGACGTTATCCTCACTCAGGTTGTCACGGTTCCACCTGTCACCGGAGGACAGCAGAGACGTCCTAGAGACATTAACCACACTCAGGTTGTCATGGTTCCACCTGTCACCAGAGGACAGCAGAGACGTCCTAGAGACATTAACCACACTCAGGTTGTCATGGTTCCACCTGTCACCAGGGGACAGCAGAGACGTCCTAGAGACATTAACCACACTCAGGTTGTCATGGTTCCACCTGTCACCAGAGGACAGCAGAGACGTCCTAGAGACATTAACCACACTCAGGTTGTCATGGTTCCAGCTGTCCCCAGAGGACAGCAGAGACCATCCTAGAGACATTAACCACACTCAGGTTGTCATGGTTCCAGCTGTCACCAGAGGACAGCAGAGACGTCCTAGAGACATTAACCACACTCAGGTTGTCATGGTTCCACCTGTCACCAGAGGACAGCAGAGACGTCCTAGAGACATTAACCACACTCAGGTTGTCATGGTTCCACCTGTCACCAGAGGACAGCAGAGACCGTCCTAGAGACATTAACCACACTCAGGTTGTCATGGTTTCACCTGTCACCAGGGGACAGCAGAGACGTCCTAGAGACATTAACCACACTCAGGTTGTCATGGTTCCACCTGTCACCAGAGGACAGCAGAGACGTCCTAGAGACATTAAACACACTCAGGTTGTCATGGTTCCACCTGTCACCAGAGGACAGCAGAGACGTCCTAGAGACATTAAACACACTCAGGTTGTCATGGTTCCACCTGTCACCAGAGGACAGCAGAGACGTCCTAGAGACATTAACCACACTCAGGTTGTCATGGTTCCACCTGTCACCAGAGGACAGCAGAGACCGTCCTAGAGACATTAACCACACTCAGGTTGTCATGGTTCCACCTGTCACCAGAGGACAGCAGAGACGTCCTAGAGACATTAACCACACTCAGGTTGTCATGGTTCCACCTGTCACCAGAGGACAGCAGAGACCGTCCTAGAGACATTAACCACACTCAGGTTGTCATGGTTCCACCTGTCACCAGAGGACAGCAGAGACGTCCTAGAGACATTAACCACACTCAGGTTGTCATGGTTCCACCTGGCACCAGAGGACAGCAGAGACGTTCTAGAGACATTAACCACACTCAGGTTGTCATGGTTCCACCTGTCACCAGAGGACAGCAGAGACCGTCGTAGAGACATTAACCACACTCAGGTTGTCATGGTTCCAGCTGTCCCCAGAGGACAGCAGAGACCGTCCTAGAGACATTAACCACACTCAGGTTGTCATGGTTCCAGCTGTCCCCAGAGGACAGCAGAGACCGTCCTAGAGACATTAACCACACTCAGGTTGTCATGGTACCAGCTGTCCCCAGAGGACAGCAGAGACCGTCCTAGAGACATTAACCACACTCAGGTTGTCATGGTTCCAGCTGTCCCCAGAGGACAGCAGAGACGTCCTAGAGACATTAACCACACTCAGGTTGTCATGGTTCCACCTGTCACCAGAGGACAGCAGAGACGTCCTAGAGACATTAACCACACTCAGGTTGTCATGGTTCCACCTGTCACCAGAGGACAGCAGAGACGTCCTAGAGACATTAACCACACTCAGGTTGTCATGGTTCCACCTGTCACCAGAGGACAGCAGAGACGTCCTAGAGACATTAACCACACTCAGGTTGTCATGGTTCCACCTGTCACCAGAGGACAGCAGAGACGTCCTAGAGACATTAACCACACTCAGGTTGTCATGGTTCCACCTGTCACCAGAGGACAGCAGAGACGTCCTAGAGACATTAACCACACTCAGGTTGTCATGGTTCCACCTGTCACCAGAGGACAGCAGAGACGTCCTAGAGACATTAACCACACTCAGGTTGTCATGGTTCCAGCTGTCCCCAGAGGACAGCAGAGACGTCCTAGAGACATTAACCACACTCAGGTTGTCATGGTTCCACCTGTCACCAGAGGACAGCAGAGACGTCCTAGAGACATTAACCACACTCAGGTTGTCATGGTTCCAGCTGTCCCCAGAGGACAGCAGAGACCGTCCTAGAGACATTAACCACACTCAGGTTGTCATGGTTCCAGCTGTCCCCAGAGGACAGCAGAGACGTCCAGGAGACATTAACCACACTCAGGTGTGTCCTATTTACTCATTATATTTCCCTGTTAAAAGAGGTGTGTTTTCTGTTGTCCTTTGCACAAGCTTCAATTTTTTGTCCCATTTTGTGAATTCTTGGTTGATGAGCGGACCCCAGACCTCACAACCATAAAGGGCAATGGTTTCTATAACTGATTCAAGTATTTTCTTTGCCAGACCCTAATTGGTATGTCAAATTTTATGTTCCTTTTGATGGCGTGGAAGGCCCTTCTTGCCTTGTCTCTCAGATCTTTCACAGCTTTGTGGAAGTTACTTGTAGCGCTGATGTTTAGGCCGAGATATGTATAGTTTTTTGTGTGCTCCAGGGCAACGGTGTCTAGATGGAATTTGTATTTGTGGTCCCGGAGACTGTACATGTTTTGGAACACCATTATTTTGGTCTTACTGAGATTTACTGTCAGGGCCCAGGTCTGAAAGAATCTGTGCAGAAGATCTAGGTGCTTCTGTAGGCCCTCCTTGGTTGGGGAGAGAAGCACCAGAACATCAGCAAACAGTCCACATTTGACTTCAGATTCTAGTGAAATCAAATCAAATTTATTTATATAGCCCTTCTTACATCAGCTGATATATCAAAGTGCTGTACAGAAACCCAGCCTAAAACTCCAAACAGCAAGCAATGCAGGTGTAGAAGCACGGTGGCTAGGAAAAACTCCCTAGAAAGGCCAAAACCTAGGAAGAAACTTAGAGAGGAACCAGGCTATGAGGGGTGGCCAGTCCTCTTCTGGCTGTGCCGGGTGGAGATTATAACAGAACATGGCCAAGATGTTCAAATGTTCATAAATGACCAGCATGATCAAATAATAATCACAGTAATCACAGCAGCGCTCCCGAGAGGACACGCCTATCCCCTCTCCTATGCGGAGACCGAGGCCATGGAGACATACGTACAGAAGAGCCTCACGCTTTTTTTTGTAAAAAAGAATGATACGCCCCTGCATTGATAATCAAACTCTGAATAAAGCCACCGTTAAGTTCAGCTATCCTTTACCCCTCATCCCAACCATCATAGAACAAATGCACGGGGCGCAGTACTTCACGAAACTGGACTTTCGGAGCGCCTACATCCTGGTGCGCATTTGTGCAGGTGGAAAACGGTCTTTTCCAAGACCACAGGCCAATACGAGTATCTCGTAATGCCTTTGCCTGTCTAATGCTCCTTCAGTCTTCCAGGCCTTTATTAACAAAGTGTTTCGGGACATGCTGGGGTGGGGCGTAGTGGTTTATATAGACAACAGTTTGGTCTATTCTGCTGACCAGCATGTTTCGTTAGTCAGATCTGTGCTGGGATAACTATTGGAGCATGATCTATATGTTAAAAAAGAGAAGTGTTTGTTTTTCCAGCGGTCCTTTTTGGGCTACCTCATATCCATGGAGAGAGTGGAGATGGAGGAGCAGTCCAGCGATTCCTGGGGTTTGCCAACTATTTCCGGAGGTTTATCCGGGGCTTGAGCACAGTGGTCACGCCTCTTACCTCCCTGCTGAGAGGAGGTCCCCAGCGGCTTCGTTGGATGGCGGATGCGGAGAGGGTGTTCGAGACACTGAAGGCACGCTTCACCACTGCTCTTGTGCTGGCACATCCCGACCCCTCACTTCCCTTCATCGTCGAGGTGGATGCCTCCGAAGTAGGAGTCGGGCCAGTGTAGTCCCAGCGCACCGGAACCCCTCCAAAGCTGTGGCCCTTCGCCTTTTACTCCAAGCAGCTGAGCCCCGCCCAGAGGAACTACAACGTAGGGGACCGGGAACTCTTTGCGATCAAGAAGACCTCCATCATCCCTCCGCTCCGTATCATTGCGTCAGTTGTGTGGGACGTGGACGCCGATATACAGCAGGCCCTGCACACGGAACCCGCACCTGCACAGTGCCTGGAGAACCACGCCTATGTGCCCACAGGTGTGCGGGTCCGCCTCCTTACCTCAATGGCGCCTTTGTCAGGTCATCCTGAGATAAGCAGTACGATCGCCTTCCTGACTGAGAAGTACTGGTGGCCCACCTTGGCTAGGGACGCCAGATTTACTGCTCTTCCTGCTCCATCTGTGCCCAGTCAAAGACACCCAGACACCTCCCTTATTGAAAGCTCCTTCCCCTGCCGGTTCCACAACGACCCTGGTCTCACCTCTCGGTGGACTTTGTCACTTACCTTCTCCCAGGGGAACACCACCGTTCTCGTCGTTGTGGACCGTTTTTCCAAAGCTTTTCGTCTCCTCCTCCTTCTGCCTGAGCTCCCGCCGGCCATGCAAACCGCGGAGGCTCTTTTTATGCATGTCTTCCTTCACCATGGGATCCCAGAGGACATTGTGTCAGGTTGTGGCCCTCAGTTCACCTCACGTGTATCGAAAGCGTTCATGGAACGCCTGGGGGTCACGGTCAGTCTCTCCTCCGGGTACTGTCCTCAAGCAAATGGGCAGGCGGAGAGGGTCAATCAGGAAATGGGCATGTTCCTGAGGTGTTACTGTCAGGACTGGTCGGGGGAGTTGGCGGATTTTCTACCTTGGGCTGAGTACACGCAGAACACTCTCTGCCACTCCTCTAACCTCACTCCTTTCCAGTGCATGTTGGGGTATCAGCCGGCTCTGGCACCTTGGCATCCGAGCCAGAACGAGGCCCCTGCGGTGGACGAGTGGTTTTGGAACACTGAGGAGACCTGGAACGCTGTGCACACTCGTCTCCAGTGAGGCGCCTGTTTTTGCTCCAGGTGACCGGGTCTGGCTCTCCACCCGGAACCTGCCCCTTTGCCTGGCTTGCCGGAAGCTGAGCCTGTTTGTGGGGCCGTTTAAATTCCTGAGGAGGGTTAATGAGGTAACGTCCATGCTGATTACTGCATTAACCCGACTTTTCATGTGTCTCCCCTCAGGCCAGTGGTGCCTGGTCCCCTCACTGAGGCTGGAACCAGTGACTGCCCCCCTCCTCCTCTGGACATCGAGGGAGGTCTGGCGTACTCGGTCCATTAAGTCCTGGATTCGAGGCATCGGGCGTGGCGTCTCCAGAACTTGACTGGGAGGGGTACGGCCCAGAGGAGCGGTGCTGGATTCCTGCGGTGGACATCCTGGACGCTTCGCTGACCAGGGATTTACACTGTCGGCGCCCTGACCGACCGCACCGCGTCCCTGTGGTGCGGTCGGGGCCGGTGTCGTCCCGCTGCTGGTTCTGTCACAGATCCCCCCGGTACTGCTACTCATTCCGTTCACCAGCTCCGGAGATCTACGTCACTGAACGGGATCATTACCACCAACCCCGGACTGTCTTGTCTCATTACGCATATCTGGTTCTCATTCCCCCTGATTAGTATGTATAAATATCCTCTTGCCTTTCCTGTCTCTCTCTCTTTCTCCTTTCCTCTCTCTCGCTCTTTCTCCTTTCCTCCCTCTCTCTCTTGCTCTCTCCCTCCCTCTCTCCATCTTCTTTTCTCTCTCTCTCCTTTCCTCCCTCCTTCTCTCTCGCTCCTTCCCTCTCTCTCTCCCCTTTCCTCCCTCTGTTCACCATTTTCCTTGTCGGTTATTGTTACCATGCCTGTTAGTCTTGTGAGCACCTGTGCTGTTGTATTGGCTTCCATGCCAAGTGTTATTGTGCACTTGTTTTACGTGTCAAGACCCGTGTATTATTTAAAGATTTACACCTCGCTCTTTTGTTAAGAGTTGAGAAAATAAAAAAACCTATTACTTATTCCTGCGCTTGTCTCCTATCATTATACAGCGAGACACTGTTGTTCATTCAATGTAATTGGAGAATCAAGTGGGTTCTGGTAGTCTTTTAAATAGTTGATTCTAAGTTCTTTGTTACAGGGCCAAAAAGATTTAAGAGGTGGATTATCCATACATCCCCCATGTCACACCCTGACCTAACTAAAATAATAAAGAAAACAAAGATAACTAAGGCCAGGGCGTGACAATACATCTCTTTTTTGGATAGATAACTCTTTGTGTTGTCTGTTTAGTGTTTTCCAATTTTCCCAGAAGTGGTGAGTTACATTGAGCTGATTTCTGACATGCTGTTCCTCCTTTTTCCATAGTGTATTTCTGTATTGTTTTAGTGATTCACCATAGTGAAGGTTTAGACTCAGGTTTTCTGGGTCTCTATGTTTTTGGTTGGACAGGTTTCTCAATTTATTTCTTAGGTTTTTTGCATTCTTCATCAAACCATTTGTCGTTGTTGTTCATTTTCTTAGATTGTCTGCTTGAATTTTTTAGATTTGATAGGGAAGCTGAAAGGTCAAATATACTGTTTAGGTTTTCTACTGCCAAGTTTACACCTTCACTATTACAGTGAAACCTTTTGTCCAGGAAGTTGTCTAAAACCGATTCATTTTATTTTATTTAACCTTCATTTGACCAGGCAAGTCAGTTAAGAACAAATTCTTATTTACAATGACGGCCTACACCGGTCAAACCCAGTGATTGAATTTGTTGTTGACCAATCGTTCTTTTGTGGATTCCCACACTACTTTCCTTCCATCTATAGCATTTCTTAATATTATTCAGTTCCTTTAGCTTTGATGCCTCATGATTGAGTATTGCTCTGTTCAAGTAGTGTGATTCTATTGTGATCTTATAGGGGTGTCAGTGGGCTGACTGTGAATGCTCTGAGACTCTGGGAAAAGGTCATTGATAAAATAGTCTACCGTCAAGAGATGAACTACAGTTGTTCCTACCGTAGGAGTCCCCGCAAAGCCTACCATGGACTATGTACATACCCAGCATGCGACAGAGCTTTCTCTCTAACTGGTCTCTCTGTCAGAATGTAAACAAAGGCAGGATGGGGAGGGACTGGTCTGATAGTAAATGCCAGCTTCTAATTGATAAGCGATGAATGTGAATTAGGCTCATTAATCAAGGGGCTGAGAGGAAGAGACAGTTCCTGTGTTCCACCGACCAACTGAGCGGAGTGCCTTCCTGACGGGAATAAAAATCATTATTAAGGAATTATTCTAAATAACATGATCTATTCTTTCTCAAACAGCAACTGACATACACCCTCAATAACAGGCCCAACCCCTGTTTATATTATGGCTGTGTTCCAAACGGAACCCTATTCCATATATAGTGCACTAACTTTGATCTGAGTCATATGAGCCCTGATCAGAATAAATACACTATATACGTATGAAATGCCATTTGGGACACAGCTCCTAATATAAACAGGGGTTGATATTAGCATAGCAAACATTGTTATATTTGATTTCCAAAAGACTTTGCATTCAGTACGAGGTACACCAGCCTGCATTCAGTACGAGGTACACCAGCCTGCATTCAGTACGAGGTACACCAGCCTGCATTCAGTACGAGGTACACCAGCCTGCATTCAGTACGAGGTACACCAGCCTGCATTCAGTACGAGGTACACCAGCCTGCATTCAGTACGAGGTACACCAGCCTGCATTCAGTACGAGGTACACCAGCCTGCATGCCACAGATAGACAGACAACGTACTACAACACAGATTGTTGACCTATACAGTGTGTTTATAGTCATGGTTGGTCAGGTACCTGGGACCTGGTAGAGTCCTCTACATACATCCATAAATGTCCTGGTAGAGTCCTCTACATACATCCATACATGTCCTGGTAGAGTCCTCTACATACATACATACATGTCCTGGTAGAGTCCTCTACATACATACATACATGTCCTGGTAGAGTCCTCTACATACATACATACATGTCCTGGTAGAGTCCTCTACATACATACATACATGTCCTGGTAGAGTCCTCTACATACATGTCCTGGTAGAGTCCTCTACATACATCCATACATGACCTGGTAGAGTCCTCTACATACATCCATACATGACCTGGTAGAGTCCTCTACATACATGTCCTGGTAGAGTCCTCTACATACATCCATACATGTCCTGGTAGAGTCCTCTACATACATCCATACATGACCTGGTAGAGTCCTCTACATACATGTCCTGGTAGAGTCCTCTACATACATCCATACATGACCTGGTAGAGTCCTCTACATACATCCATACATGACCTGGTAGAGTCCTCTACATACATCCATACATGACCTGGTAGAGTCCTCTACATACATCCATACATGACCTGGTAGAGTCCTCTACATACATCCATATGTGAGAAAGGAGCTGGTTAAAACATGTTCTTACTATGCTGCACAGCATTAGGCCAGTGATTGGGGACATTTGTATTTATTATGTATCCCCATTAGCTGCTGTCAAATCAGCAGCTACTCTTCCTGGGGTCCAGCAAAATTATACAATTATACAATTTTAAAAACATTACAATACATTCAAAACATATTTCACAACATATTAAGTGTGTGCCCTCAGGCCCCTACTCCACTACCACATATTTACAACACAAAATCCATGTGTATGTGTGTGTGTATAGTGCGTGTGTTGTCGTGTGTGTGTGTGTGTGTGTGTGTGTGTGTGTGTGTGTGTGTGTGTGTGTGTGTGTGTGTGTGTGTGTGTGTGTGTGTGTGTGTGTGTGTGTGTGTATAGTGCGTGTGTTGTCATGTGTGTTTGTGTCGGTGTCTGTGTGTGTTGCTTCACAGTCCCTGCTATTCCATATCTGTTTTGTTTTTAAATCTGATTCTACTGCTGCATCAGTTACCTGATGTGGAATAGAGTTCCATGTAGTCATGGCTCTATGTAGTACTGTCACCACTTCTTACAAATGCAAGTAGTTATGAAGTCAATCTCTCCTCCACTTTCAGCCAGGAGAGATTGACATATTATTAATGTTAGCTCTCTGTGCACATCCAAGGGCCAGCCGTGCTGCCCTGTTCTGAGCCAATTGCAATTTCCCGAAGTCCCTCTTTGTGGCACCTGACCACACGACTGAACAGTAGTCAAAGGTGAGACAAAACTAAGGCCTGTAGGACCTGCCTTGTTGATAGTGTTGTTAAGAAGGTAGAAACTAGGGCCTGTAGGACCTGCCTTGTTGATAGTGTTGTTAAGAAGGTATAAACTAGGGCCTGTAGGACCTGCCTTGTTGATAGTGTTGTTAAGAAGGTAGAAACTAGGACCTGTAGGACCTGCCTTGTTGATAGTGTTGTTAAGAAGGTAGAAACTAGGGCCTGTAGGACCTGCCTTGTTGATAGTGTTGTTAAGAAGGTAGAAACTAGAGCCTGTAGGACCTGCCTTGTTGATAGTGTTGTTAAGAAGGTAGAAACGAGGGCCTGTAGGACCTGCCTTGTTGATAGTGTTGTTAAGAAGGTAGAAACGAGGGCCTGTAGGACCTGCCTTGTTGATAGTGCTGTTAAGAAGGTAGAAACGAGGGCCTGTAGGACCTGCCTTGTTGATAGTGTTGTTAAGAAGGTAGAAACTAGGGCCTGTAGGACCTGCCTTGTTGATAGTGTTGTGAAGAAGGTAGAAACTAGGGCCTGTAGGACCTGCCTTGTTGACAGTGTTGTTAAGAAGGTAGAACAGCACTTTATTATGGACAGACTTCTCCCCATCTTAGCTACTGTTGTATCAATATGTTTTGACCGTGACAGTTTACAATCCAGTCTAACAAAACAGCCCCACAATCTCTATATCATCAATTTCTCTCAGACATTCGTGTAAGTGCTTTGCTTGTTGAGTGTCCTTCCTTACAAACGTGCTAAAATACTGTAAAAAAGCGTTGTATCTGGTCCAACACCATTTTTTCCAGAAGTTTTCTAAGGGTTGGTAAACAGGCTGATTGGTCGACAATTTGAGCCAGTAAAGGGGGCTTTAATATTCTTAGGTAGCGGAATTATTGTTGCTTCCCTGCAGGCCTGAGGGCACACACTTTGTAGTTGGCTCCCGTGTGGATCACTTGGTAGAGCAGGGTGCTTGCAATGCCAGGGTTGTGGGTTCGATTCCCACTGGGGACCAGTATGAAAATATATGCACTCACTACTGTAAGTCACTCTGGTTAAGAGTGTTAGTTAAATGACTTAACTGTATAATGCAGGCTTAAATTGAATATGTGGTAAATAGGAGTGGCAGTATTGTCCATTATTATCCTGAGTGATTTTCCATCCAAGTTGTCAGACCCTGGTGGTGGTTTTGTGATGAATGAGCCATCTGATTCAATGAATGATGGAGCGGAGTTTGCTTTTTTGCCCCAAATTTCATTTAAGGTGCTCCAAAGCTTTTTACTGTCATTATTTATGTCATTTATCTCTGTTTCATAGTGTAGGTTCTTCTTTTTATTCAGTTTAGTCACGTGATTTCTTAATTTGCAGTACGTTTACCAATCGGTTGTGCAGCTAGACTTATTTGCCATTCCTTTTGCCTCATCCCTCTCAACCATACAATGTTTCAATTTCTCATCAATCCAAGTGGATTTAACCGTTTTTACAGTCATTTTCTTAATGGGTGCATGCTTATTAGTAACTGGAATAAGCAATTTCATAAATGTGTCAAGTGCAACGTCTGGTTGCTCCTCGTTACACACCACAGACCAGCAAATATTATTTATAATCAACATAGGAATCACTACAACACTTATTGTATGACCCCTTATACACTATATTAGGCCCAGTCTTTGGAATGTTGCCCTGTGTAGGGTGCTGTCTTTCGGATGGGACGTTGAACGTTAAACGGGTGTCCTGACTCTCTGTGGTCACTAAAGATCCCATCGTACTTATACTAAGAGTAGGGGTGTTAACCCCGGTGTCCTGGCTAAATTCTCAATCTGGCCCTCATACCATCATGGACACACAATCATCCCCAGCTTCCAATTGGCTCATTCATCCCCCCTGCTCTCCTCTGTTGTAACGCTCGTCTTCCTCCTCGTCTGAGGTGGAGCATGGATCGGACCAAAACGCAGCGTGGGTTGAATACATATCTTTTAATAAAGCAACGAAGACGAAAAACACACTTGACAAAATACAAAACAAATAAACGACGTGAACGAACGAACGAACGAAAACAGTACCGTGTGGCGCACAAACACAGACACGGCAACAATCACCCACAAACAAACAGTGAGAACAGCCTACCTTAATATGGTTCTCAATCAGAGGAAACGTAAAACACCTGCCCCTGATTGAGAACCATATCAGGCTAGTTGACAACCCAACATAGAAACACATAACATAGAATGCCCACCCAGCTCACGTCCTGACCAACTAAACAAGACTAAACAAAGGAAATAAGGTCAGGAACGTGACACCTGTAACTATTCCCCAGGTCGTTGCTGTAAATGAGAATGTGTTCTCAGTCAACTTACCTGGTAAAATAAGGGTAAAATAAATACAAATCCTACTGCAGCAGGAGACAGAGGGACATATTATACTGTAAACCCCCTCCTACTGCAGAAGGAGACAGAGGGACATATTATACTGTAACACCCCTCCTCCTACTGCAGAAGGAGACAGAGGGACATATTATACTGTAACACCCCTCCTCCTACTGCAGAAGGAGACAGAGGGACATATTATATTGTAACACCCCTCCTCCTACTGCAGAAGGAGACAGAGGGACATATTATACTGTAACACCCCTCCTCCTACTGCAGAAGGAGACAGAGGGACATATTATACTGTAACACCCCTCCTCCTACTGCAGAAGGAGACAGAGGGACATATTATATTGTAACACCCCTCCTCCTACTGCAGAAGGAGACAGAGGGACATATTATACTGTAACTCCCCTCCTACTGCAGAAGGAGACAGAGGGACATATTATACTGTAACACCCCTCCTCCTACTGCAGAAGGAGACAGAGGGACACATTATACTGTAACACCCCTCCTCCTACTGCAGAAGGAGACAGAGGGACATATTATACTGTAACACCCCTCCTACTGCAGAAGGAGACATATTATACTGTAATACCCCTCCTCCTACTGCAGAAGGAGACAGAGGGACATATTCGAATGTAACACCCCTCCTCCTACTGCAGAAGGAGACAGAGGGACATATTATACTGTAACACCCCTCCTCCTACTGCAGAAGGAGACAGGGACATATTATACTGTAACACCCCTCCTCCTACTGCAGAAGGAGACAGAGGGACATATTCGAATGTAACACCCCTCCTCCTACTGCAGAAGGAGACAGAGGGACATATTATACTGTAACACCCCTCCTCCTACTGCAGAAGGAGACAGGGACATATTATACTGTAACACCCCTCCTCCTACTGCGGCAGGAGACAGAGGGACATATTATACTGTAACACCCCTCCTCCTACTGCAGAAGGAGACAGAGGGACATATTATACTGTAACTCCCCTCCTCCTACTGCAGAAGGAGACAGATGGACATATTATACTGTAACACCCCTCCTCCTACTCCTACTGCAGAAAGAGACAGAGGGACATATAATACTGTAACTCCCCTCCTACTGCAGAAGGATACATATTATATTGTAACACCCCTCCTCCAACTGCAGAAGGAGACAGAGGGACATATTATACTGTAACACCCCTCCTCCTACTGCAGAAGGAGACAGAGGGACATATTATACTGTAACAACCCTCCTCCTACTGCAGAAGGAGACAGAAGGACATATTATACTGTAACACCCCTCCTACTGCAGAAGGAGACAGAGGGACATATTATACTGTAACACCCCTCCTCCTACTGCAGAAGGAGACAGAGGGACATATTATACTATAACACCCCTCCTCCTACTGCAGAAGGAGACAGAAGGACATATTATACTGTAACACCCCTCCTCCTACTGCAGAAGGAGACAGAGGGACATATTATACTGTAACACCCCTCCCCCTACTGCAGAAGGAGACAGAGGGACATATTATACTGTAACACCCCTCCTCCTACTGCAGAAGGAGACAGAAGGACATATTATACTGTAACACCCCTCCTCCTACTGCAGAAGGAGACAGAGGGACATATTATACTGTAACACCCCTCCCCCTACTGCAGAAGGAGACAGAAGGACATATTATACTGTAACAACCCTCCTCCTACTGCAGAAGGAGACAGAGGGACATATTATACTGTAACACCCCTCCCCCTACTGCAGAAGGAGACAGAAGGACATATTATACTATAACACCCCTCCTCCTACTGCAGAAGGAGACAGAAGGACATATTATACTGTAACACCCCTCCCCCTACTGCAGAAGGAGACAGAGGGACATATTATACTGTAACACCCCTCCTCCTACTGCAGAAGGAGACAGAAGGACATATTATACTGTAACACCCCTCCCCCTACTGCAGAAGGAGACAGAGGGACATATTATACTGTAACACCCCTCCCCCTACTGCAGAAGGAGACAGAAGGAACTGTATCCATAATAGAGATAACTCTGTGCCATCCCAATGCCCTAATAAGGACCTTTCCTCATACGCTGCTTAATGTGCCACAGAGTTAGTCACGCAATAAGCCACGCTGATGTCGCAAGAAATCGAATCAAAAGGCGTTTGACTCACAAATAACCCTCCCTGCGCCAGAAAAGCTAATCGATGCATTTTCTGCATGGCTTATTGATATCCAACGGTGGACGTTGGCAGGCGGTTGGCTAACCAATCCTCTAGTGAAAACTGAAGTCCGTCCCAAATTACACCCTATGCCCTATATAGTGCACTACTTTTGACCAGAGCCATATGGCACCCTATTCCCTATATAGTGCACTACTTTTGACCAGAGCCCTATTCCCTATATAGGGCACTACTTTTGACCAGAGCCATATGGCACCCTATTCCCTATATAGTGCACTACTTTTGACCAGAGCCCTATTCCCTATATAATGCACTACTTTTGACCAGAGCCCTATGGGTCATTGTCAAATGTAGTACGCAACAAAGGAATAGGTTGTCATTAGGGACGTTGCCTCAGTCTCTCTTTTTTCCATCTGAACTAGTGACGGTCCATTAGAGAGGCCAGAGATCCCCTGTGTAACGCACTAGCAACGAGGCCAGAGATCCCCTGTGTAACGCACTAGCAACGAGGCCAGAGACGGTTCATTAGAGAGGCCAGAGATCCCCTGTGTAACGCACTAGCAACGAGGCCAGAGACGGTTCATTAGAGAGGCCAGAGATCCCCTGTGTAACGCACTAGCAACGAGGCCAGAGACGGTTCATTAGAGAGGCCAGAGATCCTCTGTGTAACGCACTAGCAACGAGGCCAGAGACGGTTCATTAGAGAGGCCAGAGATCCCCTGTGTAACGCACTAGCAACGAGGCCAGAGATCCCCTGTGTAACGCACTAGCAACGAGGCCAGAGACGGTTCATTAGAGAGGCCAGAGATCCCCTGTGTAACGCACTAGCAACGAGGCCAGAGATCCCCTGTGTAACGCACTAGCAACAAGGCCAGAGATCCCCTGTGTAACGCACTAGCAACGAGGCCAGAGACGGTCCATTAGAGAGGCCAGAGATCCCCTGTGTAACGCACTAGCAACGAGGCCAGAGACGGTTCATTAGAGAGGCCAGAGATCCCCTGTGTAACGCACTAGCAACGAGGCCAGAGACGGTCCATTAGAGAGGCCAGAGGTCCCCTGTGTAACGCACTAGCAACGAGGCCAGAGATCCCCTGTGTAACGCACTAGCAACGAGGCCAGAGACGGTTCATTAGAGAGGCCAGAGATCCCCTGTGTAACGCACTAGCAACGAGGCCAGAGATCCCCTGTGTAACGCACTAGCAACGAGGCCAGAGACGGTTCATTAGAGAGGCCAGAGATCCCCTGTGTAACGCACTAGCAACGAGGCCAGAGACGGTTCATTAGAGAGGCCAGAGATCCCCTGTGTAACGCACTAGCAACGAGGCCAGAGACGGTTCATTAGAGAGGCCAGAGATCCCCTGTGTAACGCACTAGCAACGAGGCCAGAGACGGTTCATTAGAGAGGCCAGAGATCCCCTGTGTAACGCACTAGCAACGAGGCCAGAGACGGTTCATTAGAGAGGCCAGAGATCCCCTGTGTAACGCACTAGCAACGAGGCCAGAGATCCCCTGTGTAACGCACTAGCAACGAGGCCAGAGACGGTTCATTAGAGAGGCCAGAGATCCCCTGTGTAACGCACTAGCAACGAGGCCAGAGATCCCCTGTGTAACGCACTAGCAACAAGGCCAGAGATCCCCTGTGTAACGCACTAGCAACGAGGCCAGAGACGGTCCATTAGAGAGGCCAGAGATCCCCTGTGTAACGCACTAGCAACGAGGCCAGAGACGGTTCATTAGAGAGGCCAGAGATCCCCTGTGTAACGCACTAGCAACGAGGCCAGAGACGGTCCATTAGAGAGGCCAGAGGTCCCCTGTGTAACGCACTAGCAACGAGGCCAGAGATCCCCTGTGTAACGCACTAGCAACGAGGCCAGAGACGGTTCATTAGAGAGGCCAGAGATCCCCTGTGTAACGCACTAGCAACGAGGCCAGAGATCCCCTGTGTAACGCACTAGCAACGAGGCCAGAGACGGTTCATTAGAGAGGCCAGAGATCCCCTGTGTAACGCACTAGCAAACGGTCATCAAAATTGTTAAAAGGTTTTAAAAACAATCATAATAAATCTAACAGCTGAACAATGGATACTCCAAATGTTTTGAATGTTTTAAAATCTATCAGATATTGTCAGAACTATAGCACATAAAACATTTTACTGGCACGGACAAATGATAATTGGAGTTTAGGGATTTATTGTCAAATTCCACTTTTTTTCAAAGAATGTACTCATATATACATATTCTAATGTTATCAGGTATTTGTGTTTGTGTTATTCCTTTGCATATATGAATACATTAGCATAACGGGGTAGAACAGGGCTGAGACCCCCAAAAACAACAGCTTGGCTCTAGATTACACCCATCTATATCAATCACATTTATTTAAATCAATCAAATGTATTTATAAAGCCCTTCTTACATCAGCCGATGTCACAAAGTGCTGTACAGAAACTCAGCCTAAAACCCCAAACAGCAAGCAATGCAGGTGTAGAAGCACGGTGTCTAGGAAAAACTCCCTAGAAAGGCCAAAACCTAGGAAGAAACCTAGAGAGGAACCAGGCTATGAGGGGTGTCCAGTCCTCTTCTAGCTGTGCCGGGTGGAGATTATAACAGAACATGGCCAAGATGTTCAAATGTTCATAAATGACCAGCATGGTCAAATAATAATAATCACAGTAGTTGTCGAGGGTGCAGCAAGCCAGCACCTCAGGAGTAAATGTCAGTTGGCTTTTCATAGCCGATCATTCAGAGTATCTCTACCGCTCCTGCTGTCTCTCTGTCTTTCTTGTGAATGTCGAGACGGTGCGTCAAATCACCAACGAAGCGTTAGTGTTCTTATAGAGGCAACAGAAAGACAACGTATTCCATTGAGCCCATTTCAGCCATTACCAGGGTGTGTTTGACAGGTCATTACAAAACATTTCCACAGGCGTAACATTAACGGGACAAAGCAACAGGTACAACATGGAGCAGGAAAGAGTCACTGTAAAATGAAAGCAATCCATCCAGAGAGGTGTTACACCCCTCAAACACAGGAAATAGATGGCTGAAAAAAATACAATCCTCAGGTGGGAACGGAGCAATTAGTGAGCCAGTAATTGTCCATTAGAGAGGCCAGAGATCCCCTGTGTAATGCACTATGACTGAGACATAGAGTGGGAGGAGGGCTGTGGGTGTGTCACACACAATGTTTATGTGTCTCCGAGAGCATTTGAGTGGTTTCATGTACCCACAGTGATACAGCATAATGTCTGTTGTGTACAGGCTAATGTTTATATGAGAGAGAGAGAGAGAGAGAGAGAGAGAGAGAGAGAGAGAGAGAGAGAGAGAGAGAGAGCGAGAGAGAGCGAGAGAGAGCGAGAGAGAGCAAGAGAGAGAGAGAGAGAGAGAGAGAGAGAGAGAGAGAGAGAGAGAGAGAGAGAGAGAGAGAGAGAGAGAGAGAGAGAGAGAGAGAGAGAGAGAGAGAGGCAGAAAGAGAGCGAGAGAGAGAGAGAGAGAGAGAGAGAGAGAGAGAGAGAGAGAGAGAGAGAGAGAGAGAGAGAGAGAGAGAGAGAGAGAGAGAGAGAGAGAGAGAGAGAGAGAGAGAGAGAGAGAGGCAGAAAGAGAGCGAGAGAGAGCAAGAGAGAGAGAGAGAGAGAGAGAGAGAGAGAGAGAGAGAGAGAGAGAGAGAGAGAGAGAGAGAGAGAGAGAGAGAGAGAGAGAGAGAGAGAGAGAGAGAGAGAGAGAGAGATGGATGGAGGGAGATAAAGAGAGATGGATGTTTCCTTATCGGGGATCATCCTAATTAAACTGAATTGCCCTGAAAGGCACTGCAGGCGGACATTCTATTCCAGAGCTGCAATTAACCATGCCTCACCACCCACAGTCTATTACCCTACCCAACACATGCCTCATCACCCACAGTCTATTACCCTACCCCAACACATGCCTCACCACCCACAGCTCCCTACCCTACCCCACACATGCCTCACCACCCACAGTATATTACCCTACCCCAACACATGCCTCACCACCCACAGCTCCATACCCTACCCCACAAATGCCTCACCACCCACAGTCTATTACCCTACCCAACACATGCCTCATCACCCACAGTCTATTACCCTACCCAACACATGCCTCACCACCCACAGTCTATTACCCTACCCAACACATGCCTCATCACCCACAGTCTATTACCCTACCCAACACATGCCTCATCACCCACAGTCTATTACCCTACCCAACACATGCCTCACCACCCACAGTCTATTACCCTACCCAACACATGCCTCATCACCCACAGTCTATTACCCTACCCAACACATGCCTCATCACCCACAGTCTCCTACACTACCCCACACGTGCCTCACCACCCACAGTCTATTACCCTACCCAACACATGCCTCATCACCCACAGTCTCCTACACTACCCCACACGTGCCTCACCACCCACAGTCTATTACCCTACCCCACACATGCCTCATCACCCACAGTCTCCTACACTACCCCACACGTGCCTCACCACCCACAGCTCCCTACCCTACCCCACACATGCCTCACCACCCACAGTATAATACCCTACCCCACACGCGCCTCACAACCCACAGTCTATTATCTTGTGGAGAGGTTGGAATCTGTTTGATTGTGTGTGGACAGGTGTCTTTTATACAGGTAACGAGTTCAAACAGGTGCAGTTAATACAGGTAATGAGTGGAGAACAGGAGGGCTTCTTAAAGAAAAACTAACAGGTCTGTGAGAGCCGGAATTCTTACTGGTTGGTAGGTGATCAAATACTTATGTCATGCAATAAAATGCAAATTAATTACTTAAAAATCATACAATGTGATTTTCTGGATTTTTGTTTTAGATTCCGTCTCTCATAGTTGAAGTGTACCTATGATAAAAATTACAGACCTCTACATGCTTTGTAAGTAGGAAAACCTGCAAAATCGGCAGTGTATCAAATACTTGTTCTCCCCACTGTATGTATTGCTTGACGTATCCCTTTAAGAAATATATGTATTGCTTGACGTATCCCTTTAAGAAATATATGTATTGCTTGAAGTATCCCTTTAAGAAATTAATGTATTGCTTGACGTATCCCTTTAAGAAATATATGTATCGCTTGACGTATCCCTTTAAGAAATATATGTATTGCTTGAAGTATCCCTTTAAGAAATATATGTATTGCTTGACGTATCCCTTTAAGAAATATATGTATTGCTTGACGTATCCCTTTAAGAAATATATGTATTGCTTGACGTATCCCTTTAAGAAATATATGTATTGCTTGAAGTATCCCTTTAAGAAATTAATGTATTGCTTGACGTATCCCTTTAAGAAATATATGTATTGCTTGACGTATCCCTTTAAGAAATATATGTATCGCTTGAAGTATCCCTTTAAGAAATATATGTATTGCTTGACGTATCCCTTTAAGAAATATATGTATTGCTTGACGTATCCATTTAAGAAATATATGTATTGCTTGAAGTATCCCTTTAAGAAATATATGTATTGCTTGACGTATCCCTTTAAGAAATATATGTATTGCTTGACGTATCCCTTTAAGAAATATATGTATTGCTTGACGTATCCCTTTAAGAAATATATGTATCGCTTGAAGTATCCCTTTAAGAAATATATGTATTGCTTGAAGTATCCCTTTAAGAAATATATGTATTGCTTGAAGTATTCCTTTAAGAAATATATGTATTGCTTGAAGTATCCCTTTAAGAAATATATGTATTGCTTGACGTATCCCTTTAAGAAATATATGTATTGCTTGAAGTATCCCTTTAAGAAATATATGTATTGCTTGAAGTATCCCTTTAAGAAATATATGTATTGCTTGACGTATCCCTTTAAGAAATATATGTATTGCTTGAAGTATCCCTTTAAGAAATATATGTATTGCTTGACGTATCCCTTTAAGAAATATATGTATTGCTTGACGTATCCCTTTAAGAAATATATGTATTGCTTGACGTATCCCTTTAAGAAATATATGTATTGCTTGAAGTATTCCTTTAAGAAATATATGTATTGCTTGAAGTATCCCTTTAAGAAATATATGTATTGCTTGAAGTATCCCTTTAAGAAATATATGTATTGCTTGAAGTATCCCTTTAAGAAATATATGTATTGCTTGACATATCCCTTTAAGAAATATATGTATTGCTTGAAGTATCCCTTTAAGAAATATATGTATTGCTTGACGTATCCCTTTAAGAAATATATGTATTGCTTGAAGTATCCCTTTAAGAAATATATGTATTGCTTGAAGTATCCCTTTAAGAAATATATGTATTGCTTGACGTATCCCTTTAAGAAATATATGTATTGCTTGACGTATCCCTTTAAGCAACATGTAATTGCATTAAGCTGCACATTCACAGAGCAATCTGCCGTCCTTGTAGGGAATGACTTAAACATGTGACTGTGTTGTCCTCCAACTAGAGACTGGGGGCGGATCCACTGTTGTTCATTAAGGGTGCAGATTCAAACAACTTCAGGGCTCAAGTATGTACAAGTATGTACAATCAGACACACGTATGTACACTCAGACACACGTATGTACAATCAGACACAAGTATGTACACTCAGACACATGCACGCATACACACACATTCACACTACAGACACACTCGCACAAAAACACACGAACACACACGCACGCACACACGCTCACACACACAACCTTCAGGCTCTGTGGATAATAGGGGGGGTCGTGGCTCTGTCCGACGATACCCCCGGACAGGGCCAACCAGGCAGGATATAACCCCACCCACTTTGTCAAAGCACAGCCCCCACACCACTAGAGGGATATCAACAGACCACCAACTTACTACCCTGAGACAAGGCTGAGTATAGTCCCCACACCACTAGAGGGGTATCAACAGACCACCAACTTACTACCCTGAGACCAGGCCGAGTATAGTCCCCACACCACTAGAGGGGTATCAACAGACCACCAACTTACTACCCTGAGACAAGGCCGAGTATAGTCCCCACACCACTAGAGGGATATCAACAGACCACCAACTTACTACCCTGAGACCAGGCCGAGTATAGTCCCCACACCACTAGAGGGGTATCAACAGACCACCAACTTACTACCCTGAGACCAGGCTGAGTATAGTCCCCACACCACTAGAGGGATATCAACAGACCACCAACTTACTACCCTGAGACAAGGCTGAGTATAGTCCCCACACCACTAGAGGGGTATCAACAGACCACCAACTTACTACCCTGAGACCAGGCCGAGTATAGTCCCCACACCACTAGAGGGATATCAACAGACCACTAACTTACTACCCTGAGACAAGGCTGAGTATAGTCCCAACACCACTAGAGGGGTATCAACAGACCACCAACTTACTACCCTGATACATGGCTGAGTATAGTCCCCACACCACTAGAGGGATATCAACAGACCACCAACTTACTACCCTGAGACAAGGCTGAGTATAGTCCCCACACCACTAGAGGGATATCAACAGACCACCAACTTACTACCCTGAGACCAGGCTGAGTATAGTCCCAACACCACTAGAGGGGTATCAACAGACCACCAACTTACTACCCTGATACATGGCTGAGTATAGTCCCCACACCACTAGAGGGATATCAACAGACCACCAACTTACTACCCTGAGACAAGGCTGAGTATAGTCCCCACACCACTAGAGGGATATCAACAGACCACTAACTTACTACCCTGAGACAAGGCTGAGTATAGTCCCAACACCACTAGAGGGGTATCAACAGACCACCAACTTACTACCCTGATACATGGCTGAGTATAGTCCCCACACCACTAGAGGGGTATCAACAGACCACCAACTTACTACCCTGAGACAAGGCCGAGTATAGTCCCCACACCACTAGAGGGATATCAACAGACCACTAACTTACTACCCTGAGACCAGGCCGAGTATAGTCCCCACACCACTAGAGGGATATCAACAGACCACTAACTTACTACCCTGAGACAAGGCTGAGTATAGTCCCAACACCACTAGAGGGGTATCAACAGACCACCAACTTACTACCCTGATACATGGCTGAGTATAGTCCCCACACCACTAGAGGGATATCAACAGACCACCAACTTACTACCCTGAGACAAGGCTGAGTATAGTCCCCACACCACTAGAGGGATATCAACAGACCACCAACTTACTACCCTGAGACCAGGCTGAGTATAGTCCCAACACCACTAGAGGGGTATCAACAGACCACCAACTTACTACCCTGAGACCAGGCTGAGTATAGTCCCAACACCACTAGAGGGGTATCAACAGACCACCAACTTACTACCCTGAGACAAGGCCGAGTATAGTCCCCACACCACTAGAGGGATATCAACAGACCACTAACTTACTACCCTGAGACCAGGCCGAGTATAGTCCCCACACCACTAGAGGGATATCAACAGACCACTAACTTACTACCCTGAGACCAGGCTGAGTATAGCCCACGAAGATCTCTTCCACTGCACGAATCCGAGGGAGTACAAAACCAGACAGGCAGATCACGTAAGTGACAACCCACTCAAGTGACGCACCCCTCCTACAGACGGCATAGAAGAGCACCAGTAAGCCAGTGACTCAGCCCCTGTAATAGGGTCAGAGGCAGAGAACCCCAGTGGAGAGAGAGGAACCGGCCAGGCAGAGACAGCAAGGGCGGTTCACCTTCGCTCCCTTGGGCCAGACTACACTCAATCATAGGACCTAATGAAGAGATGAGTCTTCAGTAAAGACATAAAGGTCGAGACTGAGCCTGTTTCTCTCACATGGATAGAATGTTGCTCTATAGGAGAAAGTCCTGCCTCCAGCTGATTTCTTAGAAATTCTAGGGACAGTAAGGAGGCCTGCGCCTTGTGACCGTAGCGTTCGTGTAGGTATGTACAGCAGGACCAAATCGGAAAGATAGGTAGGAGCAAGCCCATGTAATGCTTTGTAGGTTAGCAGTAAAACCTTGAAATCACCCCTTGCCTTAACAGGAAGCCAGTGTAGAGAGGCTAGCACTGGAGTAATATGATCACATTTTTGGATTCTAGTCAGGATTCTAGTTTAGCACTAACTGAAGTTTATTTAGTGCTTTATGTTGGTAGCCAGAGAGTAGAGCATTGCAGTAGTCTAATTTAGAAGTGACAAAAGCATGGATTAGCTTTTCGGCATCATTTTTGGACAAAAGGTTTCAGATTTTTGCAATGTTACCTAGACAGAAAAAAAGCTGTAATTGAAACAGTCTTGATATCTTCGTCAAAAGAGAGATCAGGGTCCAGAGTAACGCCGAGGTCCTTCACAGTTTTATTTGAGACGACTGTACAACCATCAAGATTAATTGTCAGATCCAACAGAAAATGTCTTTGTTTCTTGGGACCTAGAACTAGCATCTCTTTTTTGTCCGAGTTTAAAAGTAAAAAAATAAATGTGGCCATCCGTTTCCTTATGTCTGAAACACAGGCTTCCAGGGAGGGAAATTTTGGGGCTTCACCATGTTTCATCAAAATGTACAGCTGTGTGTCGTCCAGATAGCAGTGAAAGTTGACGTTGTGTTTCCGAATGACATCACCAAGAGGTAAAATATATAGTGAAAACAAACCATCCACAGAGACAAACTGATATCTTTACAACAGATAAGATCTAAACCAGGCCATACCATGTCCGTGTAGACCAATTAGGGTTTCCCATCTCTCCAAAAGAATGTGGTGTCATGATGGTGTCAAAAGCAGTACTAAAGTCTGGGAGCACGAGGACAGATGCAGAGCCATTAAAAGGTAATTTACCACCATCACGAGTGCAGTCTCAGTGCTATGATGGGGTCGAAAACCAGACTGAAGTGTTTTGTATACATTATTTGTCGTCAGGAAGCTTTTAACAGGAATGGGAGATTTTTAACAGGAATGGGAGATTCAATATAGGCCGATAGTTTTTTTTACATTTTCCGGATCAAGGTTTGGCTTTTTCAAGAGAGGCTTTATTACTGCCACTTTGAGTGAGTTTGGTACACATTCGGTGGATAGGGAGCCGTTAATTGTGTTCAACTGCAGGAGGGCCAAGCACAGGAAGTAGCTCTTTCAGTAGTTTAGTAGGAATAGGGTCCAGTAGGCAGCTGGAAGGGTTAGAGGCCATGACTATTTTCATCAATGTGTCAAGAGATACAGGATTAAAACACTTGAGTGTCTCCATTGATCCTAGGTCCTGGCAGTTCTGTGCAGACTCAGGACAACTGAGGTTTGGAGAAATACGCAGATTCAAAGAGGAGTCCTTAATTTTCTTTCTAATGATCATGATGTTTTTGTCGAAGAAGATCATGAATTTAAGTGAAATCCATCCTCTCTTGGGGAATGCTTTGCGACAGTATCAAAAATACATTTTGGATTGTTTTTATTCTCCTCAATTAAGTTGGAAAATTGTCTTTCCAAGCTAGTCGGAAGACGTCCAGTTTGGTGTAGCACCATTTCCGTTCCAATTTTCTGGAAGCTTGCTTCAGAGCTCGGCTATTTTCTGTATACCAGCGAGCTAATTTCTTGTGACACATGTTTTTTGTTTATAGGGATACAGATACAGACTGCATCTAGGGTATAATGCCAGGTTAAATTTAGATCCTCAGGTGGTTTTGACCTCCCATGTCCTTGGGTAGGCAGAAGGAGTCTGGAAAGGAAACTAGGAATCTTTCGTTTGTCTGAGAATTTATAGCACTGGTTTTGATGATCCTTGGTTGGGGTTCTGAGCAGATTATTTATTGCGATTGCAAACATAATAAAATGGTGGTCACATTGTCCAGGATTATGATGAAAAACATTTAGATCCACAATATTTATTCCATGGGACAAAACTAGATCCAGGGTAAGACTGTGGCAATGAGTAGGTCCGGAGACGTGTGACAAACCCCACATTGATGCAGAATACTACTGTACCACACTGATGATGCAGAATACTACTGTATCAGACTGATGCAGAATACTACTGTACCACATTGATGCAGAATACTACTGTACCACACTGATGATGCAGAATACTACTGTACCACACTGATGCAGAATACTACTGTACCAGACTGATGCAGAATACTACTGTACCAGACTGATGCAGAATACTACTGTCCCAGACTGATGCAGAATACTACTGTACCAGACTGATGCAGAATACTACTGTACCAGACCGATGCAGAATACTACTGTACCAGACTGATGCAGAATACTACTGTACCAGACTGATGCAGAATACTACTGTACCAGACTGATGCAGAATACTACTGTCCCAGACTGATGCAGAATACTACTGTACCAGACTGATGCAGAATACTACTGTACCAGACTGATGCAGAATACTACTGTACCAGACTGATGCAGAATACTACTGTACCAGACTGATGCAGAATACTACTGTCCCAGACTGATGCAGAATACTACTGTACCAGACTGATGCAGAATACTACTGTACCAGACTGATGCAGAATACTACTGTACCAGACTGATGCAGAATACTACTGTACCAGACTGATGCAGAATACTACTGTACCAGACTGATGCAGAATACTACTGTACCAGACTGATGCAGAATACTACTGTACCAGACTGATGCAGAATACTACTGTACCAGACTGATGCAGAATACTACTGTATCACACTGATGCAGAATACTACTGTATCAAACTGATGATGCAGAATACTACTGTACCACTCTGATGCAGAATACTACTGTACCAGACTGATGCAGAATACTACTGTACCAGACTGATGCAGAATACTACTGTACCAGACTGATGCAGAATACTACTGTACCAGACTGATGCAGAATACTACTGTACCAGACTGATGCAGAATACTACTGTACCAGACTGATGCAGAATACTACTGTACCAGACTGATGCAGAATACTACTGTATCACACTGATGCAGAATACTACTGTATCAAACTGATGATGCAGAATACTACTGTATCAAACTGATGATGCAGAATACTACTGTACCACTCTGATGCAGAATACTACTGTACCAGACTGATGCAGAATACTACTGTACCACACTGATGCAGAATACTACTGTACCACACTGATGATGCAGAATACTACTGTATCACACTGATGCAGAATACTACTGTATCACACTGATGCAGAATACTACTGTACCAGACTGATGCAGAATACTACTGTACCAGACTGATGATGCAGAATACTACTGTACCAGACTGATGCAGAATACTACTGTACCAGACTGATGCAGAATACTACTGTCCCAGACTGATGATGCAGAATACTACTGTACCAGACTGATGCAGAATACTACTGTCCCAGACTGATGCAGAATACTACTGTACCAGACTGATGCAGAATACTACTGTACCAGACTGATGATGCAGAATACTACTGTACCAGACTGATGCAGAATACTACTGTACCAGACGGATGCAGAATACTACTGTCCCAGACTGATGCAGAATACTACTGTCCCAGACTGATGCAGAATACTACTGTCCCAGACTGATGCAGAATACTACTGTACCAGACTGATGCAGAATACTACTGTACCACACTGATGCAGAATACTACTGTACCAGACTGATGCATAATACTACTGTACCACACTGATGCAGAATTCTACTGTACCAGACTGATGCAGAATACTACTGTATCACACTGATGCAGAATACTACTGTACCACACTGATGCAGAATACTACTGTACCAGACTGATGCAGAATACTACTGTACCAGACTGATGCAGAATACTACTGTCCCAGACTGATGCAGAATACTACTGTACCAGACTGATGCAGAATACTACTGTCCCAGACTGATGCAGAATACTACTGTACCAGACTGATGCAGAATACTACTGTACCAGACTGATGCAGAATACTACTGTACCAGACTGATGCAGAATACTACTGTCCCAGACTGATGCAGAATACTACTGTACCAGACTGAAGCAGAATATTACTGTACCAAACTGATGCAGAATACTACTGTCCCAGACTGATGCAGAATACTACTGTACCAGACTGATGCAGAATACTACTGTACCAGACTGATGCAGAATACTACTGTACCAGACTGATGCAGAATACTACTGTACCAGACTGATGCAGAATACTACTGTACCACACTGATGCAGAATACTACTGTACCACACTGATGCAGAATACTACTGTTCCAAACTGATGCAGAATACTACTGTATCACACTGATGCAGAATACTACTGTACCAGACTGATGCAGAATACTACTGTCCCAGACTGATGCAGAATACTACTATACCAGACTGATGCAGAATACTACTGTACCAGACTGATGCAGAATACTACTGTACCAGACTGATGCAGAATACTACCGTCCCAGACTGATGCAGAATACTACTGTATCACACTGATGCAGAATACTACTGTCCCAGACTGATGCAGAATACTACTGTCCCAGACTGATGCAGAATACTACTATACCAGACTGATGCAGAATACTACTGTACCAGACTGATGCAGAATACTACTGTATCAAACTGATGATGCAGAATACTACTGTACCAGACTGATGCAGAATACTACTGTACCAGACTGATGCAGAATACTACTGTCCCAGACTGATGCAGAATACTACTGTACCAGACTGATGCGAATACTACTGTACCAGACTGATGCAGAATACTACTGTACCAGACTGATGCAGAATACTACTGTCCCATACTGATGCAGAATACTACTGTACCAGACTGATGCAGAATACTACTGTACCAGACTGATGCAGAATACTACTGTACCAGACTGATGATGCAGAATACTACTGTACCAGACTGATGCAGAATACTACTGTACCAGACTGATGCAGAATACTACTATACCAGACTGATGCAGAATACTACTGTACCAGACTGATGCAGAATACTACTGTACCAGACTGATGCAGAATACTACTGTACCAGACTGATGCAGAATACTACTGTACCAGACTGATGCAGAATACTACTGTATCACACTGATGCAGAATACTACTGTACCAGACTGATGCAGAATACTACTGTACCATACTGATGCAGAATACTACTGTACCAGACTGATGCAGAATACTACTGTACCAGACTGATGCAGAATACTACTGTACCAGACTGATGCAGAATACTACTGTACCAGACTGATGCAGAATACTACTGTACCAGACTGATGCAGAATACTACTGTATCACACTGATGCAGAATACTACTGTACCAGACTGATGCAGAATACTACTGTACCACACTGATGATGCAGAATACTACTGTACCAGACTGATGCAGAATACTACTGTACCAGACTGATGCAGAATACTACTGTACCAGACTGATGCAGAATACTACTGTACCAGACTGATGCAGAATACTACTGTACCAGACTGATGCAGAATACTACTGTATCACACTGATGCAGAATACTACTGTACCAGACTGATGATGCAGAATACTACTGTACCAGCCTGATGCAGAATACTACTGTACCAGACTGATGCAGAATACTACTGTACCACACTGATGCAGAATACTACTGTATCACACTGATGCAGAATACTACTGTACCAGACTGATGCAGAATACTACTGTACCACACTGATGATGCAGAATACTACTGTACCAGACTGATGATGCAGAATACTACTGTACCACACTGATGCAGAATACTACTGTATCACACTGATGCAGAATACTACTGTACCAGACTGATGATGCAGAATACTACTGTACCACACTGATGATGCAGAATACTACTGTACCAGACTGATGCAGAATACTACTATACCAGACTGATGCAGAATACTACTGTCCCAGACTGATGCAGAATACTACTGTACCAGACTGATGCAGAATACTACTGTACCAGACTGATGCAGAATACTACTGTACCAGACTGATGCAGAATACTACTGTCCCAGACTGATGCAGAATACTACTGTACCAGACTGAAGCAGAATATTACTGTACCAAACTGATGCAGAATACTACTGTCCCAGACTGATGCAGAATACTACTGTACCAGACTGATGCAGAATACTACTGTACCAGACTGATGATGCAGAATACTACTGTACCAGACTGATGCAGAATACTACTGTACCACACTGATGCAGAATACTACTGTACCACACTGATGCAGAATACTACTGTTCCAAACTGATGCAGAATACTACTGTATCACACTGATGCAGAATACTACTGTACCAGACTGATGCAGAATACTACTGTCCCAGACTGATGCAGAATACTACTGTCCCAGACTGATGCAGAATACTACTGTACCAGACTGATGATGCAGAATACTACTATACCAGACTGATGCAGAATACTACTGTACCAGACTGATGCAGAATACTACTGTACCAGACTGATGCAGAATACTACTGTCCCAGACTGATGCAGAATACTACTGTATCACACTGATGCAGAATACTACTGTCCCAGACTGATGCAGAATACTACTGTCCCAGACTGATGCAGAATACTACTGTCCCAGACTGATGCAGAATACTACTATACCAGACTGATGCAGAATACTACTGTACCAGACTGATGCAGAATACTACTGTATCAAACTGATGATGCAGAATACTACTGTACCAGACTGATGCAGAATACTACTGTACCAGACTGATGCAGAATACTACTGTCCCAGACTGATGCAGAATACTACTGTACCAGACTGATGCGAATACTACTGTACCAGACTGATGCAGAATACTACTGTACCAGACTGATGCAGAATACTACTGTCCCATACTGATGCAGAATACTACTGTACCAGCCTGATGCAGAATACTACTGTACCAGACTGATGCAGAATACTACTGTACCAGACTGATGATGCAGAATACTACTGTACCAGACTGATGCAGAATACTACTGTACCAGACTGATGCAGAATACTACTATACCAGACTGATGCAGAATACTACTGTACCAGACTGATGCAGAATACTACTGTACCAGACTGATGCAGAATACTACTGTACCAGACTGATGCAGAATACTACTGTACCAGACTGATGCAGAATACTACTGTATCACACTGATGCAGAATACTACTGTACCAGACTGATGCAGAATACTACTGTACCATACTGATGCAGAATACTACTGTACCAGACTGATGCAGAATACTACTGTACCAGACTGATGCAGAATACTACTGTACCAGACTGATGCAGAATACTACTGTACCAGACTGATGCAGAATACTACTGTACCAGACTGATGCAGAATACTACTGTACCAGACTGATGCAGAATACTACTGTATCACACTGATGCAGAATACTACTGTACCAGACTGATGCAGAATACTACTGTACCACACTGATGATGCAGAATACTACTGTACCAGACTGATGCAGAATACTACTGTACCAGACTGATGCAGAATACTACTGTACCAGACTGATGCAGAATACTACTCTACCAGACTGATGCAGAATACTACTGTACCAGACTGATGCAGAATACTACTGTATCACACTGATGCAGAATACTACTGTACCAGACTGATGCAGAATACTACTGTACCACACTGATGATGCAGAATACTACTGTACCAGACTGATGCAGAATACTACTGTACCACACTGATGATGCAGAATACTACTGTACCAGACTGATGATGCAGAATACTACTGTACCACACTGATGCAGAATACTACTGTATCACACTGATGCAGAATACTACTGTACCAGACTGATGATGCAGAATACTACTGTACCAGACTGATGCAGAATACTACTGTACCAGACTGATGCAGAATACTACTGTCCCAGACTGATGCAGAATACTACTATACCAGACTGATGCAGAATACTACTGTACCAGACTGATGCAGAATACTACTGTATCAAACTGATGATGCAGAATACTACTGTACCAGACTGATGCAGAATACTACTGTACCAGACTGATGCAGAATACTACTGTCCCAGACTGATGCAGAATACTACTGTACCAGACTGATGCGAATACTACTGTACCAGACTGATGCAGAATACTACTGTACCAGACTGATGCAGAATACTACTGTCCCATACTGATGCAGAATACTACTGTACCAGCCTGATGCAGAATACTACTGTCCCAGACTGATGCAGAATACTACTGTCCCAGACTGATGCAGAATACTACTATACCAGACTGATGCAGAATACTACTGTACCAGACTGATGCAGAATACTACTGTATCAAACTGATGATGCAGAATACTACTGTACCAGACTGATGCAGAATACTACTGTACCAGACTGATGCAGAATACTACTGTCCCAGACTGATGCAGAATACTACTGTACCAGACTGATGCGAATACTACTGTACCAGACTGATGCAGAATACTACTGTACCAGACTGATGCAGAATACTACTGTCCCATACTGATGCAGAATACTACTGTACCAGCCTGATGCAGAATACTACTGTACCAGACTGATGCAGAATACTACTGTACCAGACTGATGATGCAGAATACTACTGTACCAGACTGATGCAGAATACTACTGTACCAGACTGATGCAGAATACTACTATACCAGACTGATGCAGAATACTACTGTACCAGACTGATGCAGAATACTACTGTACCAGACTGATGCAGAATACTACTGTACCAGACTGATGCAGAATACTACTGTACCAGACTGATGCAGAATACTACTGTATCACACTGATGCAGAATACTACTGTACCAGACTGATGCAGAATACTACTGTACCATACTGATGCAGAATACTACTGTACCAGACTGATGCAGAATACTACTGTACCAGACTGATGCAGAATACTACTGTACCAGACTGATGCAGAATACTACTGTACCAGACTGATGCAGAATACTACTGTACCAGACTGATGCAGAATACTACTGTACCAGACTGATGCAGAATACTACTGTATCACACTGATGCAGAATACTACTGTACCAGACTGATGCAGAATACTACTGTACCACACTGATGATGCAGAATACTACTGTACCAGACTGATGCAGAATACTACTGTACCAGACTGATGCAGAATACTACTGTACCAGACTGATGCAGAATACTACTCTACCAGACTGATGCAGAATACTACTGTACCAGACTGATGCAGAATACTACTGTATCACACTGATGCAGAATACTACTGTACCAGACTGATGATGCAGAATACTACTGTACCGGCCTGATGCAGAATACTACTGTACCAGACTGATGCAGAATACTACTGTACCACACTGATGCAGAATACTACTGTATCACACTGATGCAGAATACTACTGTACCAGACTGATGCAGAATACTACTGTACCACACTGATGATGCAGAATACTACTGTACCAGACTGATGATGCAGAATACTACTGTACCACACTGATGCAGAATACTACTGTATCACACTGATGCAGAATACTACTGTACCAGACTGATGATGCAGAATACTACTGTACCACACTGATGATGCAGAATACTACTGTACCAGACTGATGCAGAATACTACTGTCCCAGACTGATGCAGAATACTACTATACCAGACTGATGCAGAATACTACTGTACCAGACTGATGCAGAATACTACTGTATCAAACTGATGATGCAGAATACTACTGTACCAGACTGATGCAGAATACTACTGTACCAGACTGATGCAGAATACTACTGTCCCAGACTGATGCAGAATACTACTGTACCAGACTGATGCGAATACTACTGTACCAGACTGATGCAGAATACTACTGTACCAGACTGATGCAGAATACTACTGTCCCATACTGATGCAGAATACTACTGTACCAGCCTGATGCAGAATACTACTGTACCAGACTGATGCAGAATACTACTGTACCAGACTGATGATGCAGAATACTACTGTACCAGACTGATGCAGAATACTACTGTACCAGACTGATGCAGAATACTACTATACCAGACTGATGCAGAATACTACTGTACCAGACTGATGCAGAATACTACTGTACCAGACTGATGCAGAATACTACTGTACCAGACTGATGCAGAATACTACTGTACCAGACTGATGCAGAATACTACTGTATCACACTGATGCAGAATACTACTGTACCAGACTGATGCAGAATACTACTGTACCATACTGATGCAGAATACTACTGTACCAGACTGATGCAGAATACTACTGTACCAGACTGATGCAGAATACTACTGTACCAGACTGATGCAGAATACTACTGTACCAGACTGATGCAGAATACTACTGTACCAGACTGATGCAGAATACTACTGTACCAGACTGATGCAGAATACTACTGTATCACACTGATGCAGAATACTACTGTACCAGACTGATGCAGAATACTACTGTACCACACTGATGATGCAGAATACTACTGTACCAGACTGATGCAGAATACTACTGTACCAGACTGATGCAGAATACTACTGTACCAGACTGATGCAGAATACTACTGTACCAGACTGATGCAGAATACTACTGTACCAGACTGATGCAGAATACTACTGTATCACACTGATGCAGAATACTACTGTACCAGACTGATGATGCAGAATACTACTGTACCAGCCTGATGCAGAATACTACTGTACCAGACTGATGCAGAATACTACTGTACCACACTGATGCAGAATACTACTGTATCACACTGATGCAGAATACTACTGTACCAGACTGATGCAGAATACTACTGTACCACACTGATGATGCAGAATACTACTGTACCAGACTGATGATGCAGAATACTACTGTACCACACTGATGCAGAATACTACTGTATCACACTGATGCAGAATACTACTGTACCAGACTGATGATGCAGAATACTACTGTACCACACTGATGATGCAGAATACTACTGTACCAGACTGATGCAGAATACTACTGTACCAGACTGATGATGCAGAATACTACTGTACCAGCCTGATGCAGAATACTACTGTACCAGACTGATGCAGAATACTACTGTACCACACTGATGCAGAATACTACTGTATCACACTGATGCAGAATACTACTGTACCAGACTGATGCAGAATACTACTGTACCACACTGATGATGCAGAATACTACTGTACCAGACTGATGATGCAGAATACTACTGTACCACACTGATGCAGAATACTACTGTATCACACTGATGCAGAATACTACTGTACCAGACTGATGATGCAGAATACTACTGTACCACACTGATGATGCAGAATACTACTGTACCAGACTGATGCAGAATACTACTGTACCAAACTGATGATGCAGAATACTACTGTACCAGACTGTCTGCAGTGCTGCTTATGCATGTAATGCTTTTCATAACAATTATGTAAAACTATGACGTGTTTACATAACCAACAACATGTTTACCTTTGTACTTAGATTTACATTTTAGTCATTTAGCAGACACTCTACTGTTTAAATATACATTGTAGTCATTTAGCAGACACTCTACTGTTTAAATATACATTGTAGTCATTTAGCAGACACTCTACTGTTTAAATATACATTGTAGTCATTTAGCAGACAGCCAGCCAGTCAGTCATTCAGCCAGCCAGAGTCAGTCATTCAGCCAGAACAGCCAGTCAGCCAGTTAGCCAGTCAGCCAGTCAGCCAGTCAGCCAGCCAGCCAGCCAGCCAGCCAGCCAGCCAGCCAGCCAGAGTCAGTCAGCCAGCCAGTCAGCCAGCCAGAGTCAGTCAGCCAGCCAGAACAGCCAGTCAGCCAGCCAGCCAGTTAGCCAGTTAGCCAGCCAGCCAGCCAGCCAGCCAGCCAGAGTCAGTCAGCCAGCCAGCCAGCCAGTCAGTCATTCAGCCAGCCAGAGTCAGTCATTCAACCAGTCAGCCAGCCAGCCAGCCAACCACCAGCCAGCCAGTCAGTCAGTCAGCCAGTCAGTCAGCCAGTCAGCCAGCCAGCCAGCCAGTCAGCCTTTCACTTTTCTCTTTTTCTACATGGTATTCTTATCATTGTCAAAGCATCATACTTGTAATTCATCATGTAGTACCAACAGCAGAACTAGTTAGCCACACAGTGCTTAAGCAATATTGATATGTTAAGGACTATCAATCAACTCCTCTGTGCCAACCTAGCGAATGCTAATTTGGAGTTTTGACACCATCATCATTATCTCTCTGTGTTCCATAGGTGAGTGATTCCTCTGGCTCCAATTAGGATCTACGGTGTTATACGGTAGTATAATGGCCCTCCTTTACCAAGTTATTCATTCACACACACACACGCACACACCATCTCTCTCTCTCTCTCACACACACACACACACACACACACACACACACACACACACACACACACACACACACAAACACGTATTCTCTCTCTCTCTTTCTCTCTCTCTCACACACACACACATACACACACAGACACACACACACACCATCTCTCTCTCTCACACACAGACACGCACACGCACACACCACACACACGTATTCTCTCTCTCTCTTTCTCTCTCTCACACACACACACACACACACACACACACACACACACACACACACACACACACACACACACAGAGACACAGACACCAGCTCATAGCCGTCCTGTTTCAGTGTTACACAACCATACTGACACACATCACCGCTCTCATCTGTTTCAGTGTTACACAACCATACTGACACACATCACCCCTCCCATCTGTTTCAGTGTTACACAACCATATTGACACACATCACCCCTCCCATCTGTTTCAGTGTTACACAACCATACTGACACACATCACCCCTCTCATCTGTTTCAGTGTTACACAACCATACTGACACACATCACCCCTCCCATCTGTTTCTGAACAATATCTTTATTTCATGTGAGCTGGTATACCTGCTGGAGTGTTTGTACAGCTTCATTGTGTTGTTTTTTTTGCATAAGGGTAATAACATGTATGGGGTATGTTGCTGAATAACACTTCTGTTTGGCTGTATTCTCCCTTGTATTCATTGTGAGCACAAATGTGTCTCAGTTCCTTTATCAAACTCTCTGTACTGCTTTAGGTCACAAACATTGCTGTGTTTCTATGGGAATAAAACTTGACTGTTGTGTAAAACCCTCTAGCTGTGTTCACTTAAAGTTTATATTTCTTTTCTTTTCGTGCTTGACAGGCTGGCCTGTATAAGCAGCATTCGGTTACACTTTTCAATTGTGTACAGTCAACCATATAATGCAGTATTTCCCAAGAGAAACGTGATCTAGGCTACATCGGTAGTTTTATGCCTGTAGGCTAGGCCTGGCTCTCGGCGAGGCTACAATCTGATAGTTATAACTCGCCCATGTAATAAACCAACTGAGATGTGTAGGCTAATATATACTTTATAAAATGATGGTTGAGAACACACAGAAGGCATTATCATCTAACTTTATTCATTTACTAGTTAAGTTTAAATACCATTTTTGTTTAGTTTACGTTGATTTTAGTTTTAACTCATTAACAACCAAGACACATACAGTATTTTCTAATATTTGACAAGTCAAACAAAACGCGTCCCAAACCTTACCAGCAGGAGTCTCTCAATCACGGGTTATTTTGGTGAGGGGCTCTGGAGAAAATGTTGATGAGAAAATAACTTATCTACGGCGGAAGTAGAGGGAAAGTGGGAGGAAAAAAAGTTTCGACAACTCTAGATTGCGAATAACACCGGTATAGCATGATGAAAACACACTTCTGTTAGGTAAATACTTTTATGATCGGAAAATAACTTAAACGTAGTTTATTGTGCGGGACACATAGTCTTACTTTCGAGTTCACAATGGGACTCCCAACTCTGGAGTTTAGCGATTCTTTTCTGGATAGCCCTGATTTCAGAGAACGGCTAAAATATCACGAAATAGAGTTGGACCGGACAAACAAATTCATCAAAGAACTGATCAAAGACGGGAATATGTTGATAACGGCGCTAAAGAGTAAGTAGCGTTCTCATCCTCTTCATTGTGATCATCTTCAAATGTCTAACTTCAAACTGTGTTGCATTGTATCAGATAAAAAGTTACTTGAATGTCTAGATTGTGTGTTATCACATTTTGGAACAAAGCGTTTTTGTGTTAAAGATAACCCAATATACTATTATTAAAGTGTAGCCTAATGGTTTGTCACATATCCTCTCACCATCCAATCGGCGTCGAGTATCCTCTTTGAACCCGTCGCGTCGACGTTTATGGCACGAGAATCTTTACGCCGCTGAAGTGGAAAATTTTCACTTTTACTACGCGCCCCTGTCAAGCACCGATAATAAGTGTTCATGTTATTTTCCACTATCTCCTTTTCCTTTCTATAATCATCTTTTTAAACCCATGAATACAATTACATCGGATTTTACCATTTCAAGTTTGATAAAAAAAAAAGTAAAGACTGAAAAAGATTGATTTCCCGAGAGAAAGAGAGAGAGCAATTAGACCCATTTCAGGAGATGATGCTTGGGGGGGGGGGGGGGGGGGGG
Source organism: Salvelinus alpinus (assembly GCF_045679555.1). Taxonomy (NCBI): domain Eukaryota; kingdom Metazoa; phylum Chordata; class Actinopteri; order Salmoniformes; family Salmonidae; genus Salvelinus; species Salvelinus alpinus. The sequence goes on along the minus strand of NC_092106.1, from coordinate 41,526,522 downwards.
GGGCAGGCCTCTTTTTTTGATTTTATTAGATGTTTTACCTTTATTTAACTAGGCAAGTCAGTTAAGCACAAATTCTTATTTACAAAGACGGCCTATGCCGGCCAAACCCGGGCGACGCTGGGCCAATTGTCCCTATGGGACTCCCAATCACGGCCGGTTGTGATACAGCCTGGAATCGAACCAGTGTGTCTGTAGTGACGCCTCAAGCACTGAGATGCAGTGCCCTTAGACCGCTGCCCCTCTTCAATCACTCTACAGAAGAAAGAAATAAGAATGGTTACAGTATGGAACCATGTTCGCCATGCGTTAGGTACTAACACGTCCTCACAGCTACTATGAGTTAGCAGAGTGTGGGAATATATCTCTGTTAAGTGGCCTTTTAAAAGAGTTCAGATACATTGGGATAGTTTCCAAACGGGATAGTAGTTTCTTACCCTTATTCTGCAAACCAAGCCGATAACCAATACTCACTGGTGACTCAGTTGAGTCTGTTCGACAGTAATTCAACACCGTAGTAACCTTATATTCAATACCACAGTGGAAAAGAGACAGACATACAGACAGACTACAGTGGAAGGTGATTGTTTCTATTCAGTCTCTTGTTTTATCAGAGTTGTATGACTCCAGGGTCGTTTGGAACAGCAACACGATCAACACTATCCTTTTCCCCCCTCTCAGCACATACTGAAGTCTTCCCAGTGAAGACAAAGGAATCTAACCGCTAGTTGTTTGGCCCTCTTGTTTTAGCAGTAACCAGAACTATAGTCCTTGTTTAGATGGTGACGTGACTACCCACCATAAGGAGACCTAATGCCCCAATGGTGTTTTTTAAGCAGTCACACAACATTGCTGTTTAAGTAGCCTACTGCGGTCCTTATTTTACCGTCTCTCAGTGGTTTCAATGTGTTGGTGCAGTAAGAATATCTTATATCTGGATATCTCTTATCGCTTTGACTCGTATCTCTATTCATATCTAGCCCCTAATGGAGAACTCTTGCTGGTAAACATTGTTTACCATTCATTACTATTAGGCACAAAATAATCTGAAACAACCAAAACAAACAGCAAATGCATCCAAGAAATGTGCAGAGTCACAAGCTTCATGTAGTCATTGCATGCTATGAATATTGGACCAAATACTTAACTTTTTTGCGCCAAAATGCAAATTCCTTCCGTTTGAGTTATGTTATAATTGTATTTTGTTTGTTGTGAAACTACTCCCGGGTGGCGCAGTGGTCTAGGGCACTGCATCGCAGCGCTAGCTGTGCCACCAGAGTCTCTGGGTTCGCGCCCAGGCTCTGTCGCAGCCGGCTGCGACCGGGAGGTCCGTGGGGCGAGGCACAATTGGCATAGCGTCGTCCGGGTTAGGGAGGGTTTGGCCGGTAGGGATATCCTTGTCTCATCGCGCTCCAGCGACTCCTGTGGCGGGCCGGGTGCAGTGCGCGCTAACCGAGGGGGGCGGGTGCACGGTGTTTCCTCCGACACATTGGTGCGGCTGGCTTCCGGGTTGGAGGCGCGCTGTGTTAAGAAGCAGTGCGGCTTGGTTGGGTTGTGCTTCGGGGGACGCATGGCTTTCGACCTTCGTCTCTCCCGAGCCCGTACGGGAGTTGTAGCGATGAGACAAGATAGTAATTACTAGCAATTGGATACCACGAAAATTGGGGAGAAAAATTTAAAAAATATATATATATATAAAATAAAATAAAACACTGTGAAACTATACCTAAACGCTATGTGAAACTATACCTAAACACTATGTGAAACTATACCTAAACGCTATGTGAAACTATACCTAACCGCTGTGTGAAACTATACCTAAACACTATGTGAAACTATACCTAAACGCTATGTGAAACTATACCTAACCGCTGTGTGAAACTATACCTAAACACTATGTGAAACTATACCTAAACGCTATGTGAAACTATACCTAAACGCTATGTGAAACTATACCTAAACGCTATGTGAAACTATACCTAAACACGATGTGAAACTATACCTAACGCTATGTGAAACTATACCTAAACGCTATGTGAAACTATACCTAAACACTATGTGAAACTATACCTAAACGCTATGTGAAACTATACCTAAACACTATGTGAAACTATACCTAAACGCTATGTGAAACTACACACTTCATCATATTGAGTGTATCTCAATATGCGTACTACAGTGCTCCAAGCACGCAAGTTGGAGCACGGATCAGTTGGAGCATGCATCAGTTGGAGCACGGATCAGTTGGAACACGGATCAGTTGGAGCACGGATCAGTTGGAGCACGGATCAGTTGGAACACGGATCAGTTGGAGCATGGGTCCAAATCAAAGTTTACGAAACGGAGCGGCCCTTCTCAGATGCGTATTCCGCTTGTACACATTCCGAAGCATTCATCAATGGAAGCTTCGATGGAAAGAATGTAGGGAAATATGACCAACCACGCAAAAAAACAAAGAACATTTTTGAAATCAATGATATAGATTATTTGGGCTGAAGCGAGAGAAAATGAACTCACAACTTCAGGAATGAAAATGTTGCCATTGCACAGCTCATATGTTGCCTTTTATCTTGATATGTTAAAAAATATATACTGTGTTATTTTGGTTTATCTGCCTACAATACCCACTGAAGTGTGTATAGATCCTAACTCCATAGTAAGTCAATAGGGCTAACTGGATAACTAGCTAGCCAGGAATAATCGGTATCTAGCTAACTACGAATAATTGAATAATTGACAGCTAGTCATCCATCTTTCATAACATTAGTTTTAGGTCGTGTTTGCCTGTTAAACTAGCTATATTATTACTAGATCAATTGTTCAGTTGTAGCGTAGCTAGTAACATATTATATTGGCATGTTTTGACAGGGTTGACAGAGTGCTTGAAGGCTGTGTAGTAGACCATATAGTATACAAGCAGCGGACACTATTTACGCGTTTTTAGGGCCCATAATGCAATTCTTCCGAAAATGGGCGTATCTTCACAACATTTTCAGATTTGAAGAAAATGGCAGAAAATATGCAGCCGAAGTCCGACGAGAGTGGATACAAATTAATTGCTTTAACTAATTATAACAAATGTTAAGAAAATGTTGAGCAATGTCTAAAGTAATGACTTTTCAAAGTTACATGTTATGTTGGCTGACAATTTGTTAGCTACGCTGTCCTTACGAACCGCATATCATTACAGCAGTATGTACCGGTATGTTAGCTAGTTACCTAATGTTAGTTGGCTACTAATACGTCGAATTTGCCAGTATATTAACTATATGTAATCTAACTAACTACCCAACGTTTATTGACTTAATTATTCACGTCATTCTTAGCTTAGCTAAGTGGTATAGTCATTGTGCGTTCTCAATGGACATTGTTAATTCGATGCGTTCGTAAGTTTGCTCTGGCTATGTACCCCGATTTCAGAGCACCTTCTTCAGAGTGTGCCAAAGCTCAGAATAACTGATGAATTTACGAACGCTCAACACCCGTTGAATATGGCCGGTGTCAGTAAACGTCGACAAAAAAAGCGTAATTAAATTGTTGCCAGCAGCACAGTTACAGTCGCCAACACTCTGGATAACATGAAAACAGCCCAACCAGCTCTGCTAGGCAGAGTGAGGTGTTCTCTCATTTGTGTCCTGAAGTAGCTAGCAAGCTGCCAACCTTAGCCAGATAGCTTGGGTTCTCTACTGCCGTTTTGAGGTCAGAACGCTTGGATCAACCCTACTCATTGGCCAGAAGGTCCATTGTGCGCTCTGAACGCTCCGAGAGCGAAACCCTCTGAATTTACCAACGGACAATCTGACAACCTCTGAATTTACAAATGCCCAGAGCGCACTCAGAACGCACTCTGGCACTCCAGTTTGAATTTACGAACATGAAGTCTAGCAAGAGGTTACATAGCAACCGCATCTACTTCTGGTAGACAGGCTTAGCGCTAGAACGCTCAACTGAAAGGATACCTTTCGTTTACAGTATACTAAAATGAACTAATCAAGATTCTCTGGTCTGATGAAACCAAGATTAAACTCTTTGTCCCGAATGCCAAGCGTCACATCTGGAGGAAACCTGGCACCATCCCTTTTTCAGCGGGAGGGACTGGGAGACTAGTCAGGATCGAGGGAAAGATGAACGGAGCAAAGTACAGAGTGATCCTTGATGAAAACCTGCTCCAGGGTGCACTGGAACTCAGACTGGGGCGAAGGTGCACCTTCCAACAGGACAATGAGCCTAAGCATACAGCCAAGACAAAGCATTAGTGGCTTCGGGACAAGTCTCTGAATGTCCTTGAGTGGCCTGGACTTGAACCCGATCGAACATCTCTGGAGAGCCCTGAAAATAGCTGTGCAGAGATGCTCCCAATCCAACCTGACAGAGCTTGAGAGAGTCTGCAGAGAAGAATGGGAGAAACTTCCCAAATACAGGTGTGCAAAACTTGTAGCGTCATACACAACGAGGCTGTAATTGCCGCCAAAGATGCTTCAAGAAAGTACTGAGTAAAGGGTCTGAATACTTATGTAAATCGAATATGTTTTTTGTTTTTAATACATTTGCAAAAATTTCTAAAATCTTGTTTTTGCTTTGTCATTATGGGTTATTGTGTGTAGATTAATGAGGGGGGGGGAAATGATTTAATACGTTTTAGAATAAGGCTGTAACGTAAAACCTAAATGTGGAAAAAAGTCAAGGGGTCTGAATACTTTCCGAAGGCACTGTATATGCTCAGGTGTAGGGCTTTATGGGAGTTGAAGATGGCTGCCTGTCTCTGCAGGGGTTAGTTAGGGTTACTTTGAGCCCTAGGAGTTAGTCAGACTGATATTCAGTCTTTATATTCATATGAGCGGTGAAGCATGGTGCTCCAGAATCACATTGGATGATTTGTATATATTTTATATATTTTTAGAGCCTTAATATAAAAAACATGCAGTGGATCTTCTGCTTCCTGCCTCTTCCTGCTTCTTCCTGCCTCTTCCTGCTTCTTCCTGCCTCTTCCTGCTTCTTCCTGCCTCTTCTTGCTTCCTGCCTCTTCCTGCCTCTTCTTGCCTCTTCCTGCCTCTTCTTGCCTCTTCCTGCCTCTTCCTGCCTCTTCTTGCCTCTTCCTGCTTCTTCCTGCCTCTTCCTGCCTCTTCCTGCCTCTTCCTGCTCACCAACACCATCCAGCCTTACACAGTGGAACTACGATGTACACTGTGTTCACTGCCAATAGCAGTGAACCTCCTCTTACTCCATCTACCATCGTTGTTGTCATCAACAGTCTCTCTTGTTAAGGTAGAGAGACACTTGCTGACATAGTACTGAACCAATAGCAGTGAACCTCCTCTTACTCCATCTACCATCGTTGTTGTCATCAACAGTCTCTCTTGTTAAGGAAGATAGAGACACATTGTTTCTGTTATTCCAGATGTATCACCATACTTTACCAGACTAATGGTAGAGCCATTTGACCACAGCACTCCCTCTTAACACACTAAGAACTATGGCACTGCTGTGTGTGGTCCATCACATTTCACTGCTAATAACCCAGTGGTATTATTCTGCTAATAACCCAGTGGTATTATTCTGCTAATAACCCAGTGGTATTATTCTACCAATAACCCAGTGGTATTATTCTGCTAATAACCCAGTGGTATTATTCTGCTAATAACCCAGTGGTATTATTCTGCCAATAACCCAGTGGTATTATTCTGCTAATAACCCAGTGGTATTATTCTGCTAATAACCCAGTGGTATTATTCTGCTAATAACCCAGTGGTATTATTCTGCTAATAACCCAGTGGTATTATTCTACCAATAACCCAGTGGTATTATTCTGCCAATACCCAGTGGTATTATTCTGCTAATAACCCAGTGGTATTATTCTGCCAATAACCCAGTGGTATTATTCTGCTAATAACCCAGTGGTATTATTCTGCTAATAACCAAGTGGTATTATTCTGCTAATAACCCAGTGGTATTATTCTGCTAATAACCCAGTGGTATTATTCTGCTAATAACCCAGTGGTATTATTCTGCTAATAACCCAGTGGTATTATTCTACTAATAACCCAGTGGTATTATTCTGCTAATAACCCAGTGGTATTATTCTACTACTAACCCAGTGGTATTATTATGCTAATAACCCAGTGGTATTATTCTGCCAATAACCCAGTGGTATTATTCTGCCAATAACCCAGTGGTATTATTCTACTAATAACCCAGTGGTATTATTCTGCTAATAACCCAGTGGTATTATTCTGCCAATAACCCAGTGGTATTATTCTGCTAATAACCCAGTGGTATTATTCTGCCAATAACCCAGTGGTATTATTCTGCTAATAACCCAGTGGTATTATTCTGCTAATAACCCAGTGGTATTATTCTGCTAATAACCCAGTGGTATTATTCTGCCAATACCCAGTGGTATTATTCTGCCAATAACCCAGTGGTATTATTCTGCTAATAACCCAGTGGTATTATTCTGCTAATAACCCAGTGGTATTATTCTGCCAATAACCCAGTGGTATTATTCTGCTAATAACCCAGTGGTATTATTCTGCCAATAACCCAGTGGTATTATTCTGCCAATAACCCATTGGTATTATTCTGCTAATAACTCATTGGTATTATTCTGCTAATAACCCAGTGGTATTATTCTGCCAATAACCCAGTGGTATTATTCTGCTAATAACCCAGTGGTATTATTCTGCTAATAACCCAATGGTATTATTCTGCTAATAACCCAGTGGTATTATTCTGCCAATAACCCAGTGGTATTATTCTGCCAATAACCCAGTGGTATTATTCTGCTAATAACCCAGTGGTATTATTCTGCTAATAACCCAGTGGTATTATTCTGCTAATAACCCAGTGGTATTATTCTGCTAATAACCCAGTGGTATTATTCTGCTAATAACCCAGTGGTATTATTCTGCCAATAACCCAGTGGTATTATTCTACTAATAACCCAGTGGTATTATTCTGCTAATAACCCAGTGGTATTATTCTGCTAATAACCCAGTGGTATTATTCTGCCAACAACCCAGTGGTATTATTCTGCCAACAACCCAGTGGTATTATTCTGCCAACAACCCAGTGGTACTAACAACGTATTCTAGTCACTCACAGTCTTTTGGATTACTAACAACGTATTCTAGTCACTCACAGTCTTCTAGATTACTGACAACGTGTTCTAGAGTCACTCCACATCTTCTAGATTACTATCAACGTATTCTAGTCACTCCCAGTCCTCTAGATCAGGGGTTCCCAACCTCTTTGTAATTGTTTATACCGATCTAAAACGACACATAAATCTGCGATGCTTTAGGCTAGGAACAAGCGGTAAAATACAGGACGACGACGCATCTCTGATGCACTTGGAAGTCTCTTTGGTTTGTCTCTTTGACATTCAGCAGCTGAGCTCTGACCTTCTAAATTAGAGGAGTCAAAGAAATTGGACTATGCTTGGGAAGTAATCTTACACAATGTGTGACTGTCGCTATTAATTGATCTATTCACTTTCTGTAAAAAAAAGGATATGCATAATTACATTTAGGGGCCATATACATTATCATAATCAAACATATTTGGTAGCGGAATAACATTTGGTAATTTGGGCCTAGACTTTATTTTCCTTATCTATTATGATTGATGATTACGATTACTATGATGATGATGATGATGATTATTATTATCATTAAATAGCCTACCTAAAAGATGTCATGAGTCTTGTTAAACTATGTGTCAATGTCAACAGTGAAGAGGTGCTCCGGGGTGAGGGCCTTCTAGGCAGAGTTCTTCTGTCCAGTGTCTATGTTCTTTTGCCCATTTTAATATTTAATTTATATTGGCCAGTCTGAGATATGGCTGTTCCTTTACAACTCTGCCTAGAAGACCAGCATCCCGGAGTCGCCTCTTCACTGTTGACGTTGATGACTGGTGTTTTGCTGGTACTATTTAATGAAGCTGCCAGTTGAGGACTAGACACTGTAATGTACTTGTCCTCTTGCTCAGTTGTGCCCCGGGGCCTCCCACTCCCCTTTCTATTCTGGTTAGAGCCAGTTTGCGCTGCTCTGTGAAGAGAGTAGTACTCAGCATTGTACGAGATCTTCTTTGCAATTTCTCATTTTTCAGAACAAGAATAGACTGACGAGTTTCAGAAGAAAGTTATTTGTTTCTGGCCATTTTGAGCCTGTAATTGAACCCACAAATGCTGATGCTCCAGATACTCAACTAGTCTAAAGAAAGACAGTTTTATTGCTTCTTTAATCAGAACAACAGTTTTCAGCTGGGTTTACATAATTGCAAAATGGTTTTCTAATGATCAATTAACCTTTTAAAAATGATAAACTTGGATTAGCTAACACAACGTGCCATTGGAACACAGGAGTGATGGTTGCTGATAATGGACTTCTGTACGCCTATGTAGATATGCCATAACAAATCAGCCTTTTCCAGCGACAATAGTAATTTACAACATTAACAATGTCTACACTGTATTTCTGATCAATTTGATGTTATTTTATTGGACAACAATTGTGGTTTTCTTTCAAAAACAAGGAAATATCTAAGTGACCCCAAACTTTTGAACGGTAATGTACATTTGGGGATCTGATAGTATTTCTGATTGGATTAACACGCGACCCGAGGAGCTTCTCAAAGTCATGTTTTCTTCACCTCAAACAGCGAGCAAGACAAGTTAGTTTTTACATCCATTGAGAATGACAGTAATTCCTCAATGTATTTGAAAAATCTTTCCAGCTCTCTCCCTTTCGATGACCACTCAGTGTGAAATGGAACAATGTCATGCTCTGATCCAGTGGAAACATCATAAAATAGGCCTACCTGATTACTTCTTATGACTTGGACTGAAATGGACTGAAATAGGTTCCGGTACTCATTTTGGTTGCTGGTACTGTTTATATTTAGGTGCAGGAGCTCCACAATACTGTTGAGATAATATTCTATAAGAGGAAGAGGAGCTCCACAATACTGTTGAGATAATATTCTATAAAGAGGAACAGGAGCTCCACAATACTGTACAGATAATATTCTATAAAGAGGAACAGGAGCTCCACAATACTGTTGAGATAATATTCTATAAGAGGAAGAGGAGCTCCACAATACTGTTGAGATAATATTCTATAAGAGGAACAGGAGCTCCACAATACTGTTGAGATAATATTCTATAAGAGGAACAGGAGCTCCACAATACTGTTGAGATAATATTCTATAAGAGGAACAGGAGCTCCACAATACTGTAGAGATAATATTCTATAAAGAGGAACAGGAGCTCCACAATACTGATGAGATAATATTCTATAAGAGGAACAGGAGCTCCACAATACTGTAGAGATAATATTCTATAAAGAGGAACAGGAGCTCCACAATACTGATGAGATAATATTATATAAGAGGAACAGGAGCTCCACAATACTGTTGAGATAATATTCTATATGAGGAAGAGGAGCTCCACAATACTGTTGAGATAATATTTTATAAGAGGAAGAGGAGCTCCACAATACTGTTGAGATAATATTATATAAGAGGAACAGGAGCTCCACAATACTGTTGAGATAATATTATATAAGAGGAACAGGAGCTCCACAATACTGTTGAGATAATATTCTATAAAGAGGAACAGGACTTTTTGAGGTGCCGGTACTCTGCTCCGGTGAGCTCCTGCCCAAGTCAACCACCGCTTCTTATCCCTTGATCAAAGAGCCTACAGCCGTTTGCTAGAGCAAGCTTCAGGTCAGACCCCGTTGATACAATGTTGCAGGTTTGCTAGAGCAAGCTTCAGGTCAAAGCTTCAGGTCAAACCCCGTTGATACAATGTCGCAGGTTTGCTAGAGCAAGCTTCAGGTCAGACCCCGTTGATACAATGTCGCTGGTTTGCTAGAGCAAGCTTCAGGTCAGACCCCGTTGATACAATGTCGCTGGTTTGCTAGAGCAAGCTTCAGGTCAGACCCCGTTGATACAACGTTGCAGGTTTTGCTAGAGCAAGCTTCAGGTCAGACCCCGTTGATACAATGTTGCAGGGTTTGCTAGAGCAAGCTTCAGGTCAGACCCCGTTGATACAATGTTGCAGGTTTTGCTAGAGCAAGCTTCAGGTCAGACCCCGTTGATACAATGTCGCTGGTTTGCTAGAGCAAGCTTCAGGTCAGACCCCGTTGATACAATGTCGCTGGTTTGCTAGAGCAAGCTTCAGGTCAGACCCCGTTGATACAACGTTTCCAGTTCGTTGCAGACAGGCCATGTGTAGCCAATGTGATTTATATGATATTTATTTTAATCAGGATATTTTCTACCTGCAGGCTGCAATGTTTTTCTTTGTTGGATTTATCGATGCTATTTTTACACATTTGGCAATAGAAGTTACTTTTTTATCATTTTCATTTAGATTTGGACAGAATTTTGATTAACTACATGACAATGATTGCGAGATATGAAGACATTCCTATAAATGTAATGAAACTGTTTCAGGAACATTTGCATATGAAAACCATAACTGGCACGCAGATCTACTTAGGTAACAGGCTGCCATTTGTGAAGCATTATACAACTAGGTGTTGGAGGAGGGAGTGTGCTGACTGACACGTCTCAACCTGCTTCTGACTCCGTTAGCTAACAGGAGGGACTCAGCACAGAGACACTGAGCTAGGCCTGGTTAGCTAACAGGAGGGACTCAGCACAGAGACACTGAGCTAGTTCTGGTTAGCTAACAGGAGGGACTCAGCACAGAGACACTGAGCTAGGCCTGGTTAGCTAACAGGAGGGACTCAGCACAGAGACACTGAGCTAGGCCTGGTTAGCTAACAGGAGGGAATCAGCACAGAGACACTGAGCTAGGCCTGGTTAGCTAACAGGAGGGAATCAGCACAGAGACACTGAGCTAGGCCTGGTTAGCTAACAGGAGGGAATCAGGACAGAGACACTGAGCTAGGCCTGGTTAGCTAACAGGAGGGACTCCACACAGAGACACTGAGCTAGGCCTGGTTAGCTAACAGGAGGGAATCAGCACAGAGACACTGAGCTAGGCCTGGTTAGCTAACAGGAGGGAATCAGCACAGAGACACTGAGCTAGGCCTGGTTAGCTAACAGGAGGGAATCAGGACATAGACACTGAGCTAGGCCTGGTTAGCTAACAGGAGGGAATCAGGACAGAGACACTGAGCTAGGCCTGGTTAGCTAACAGGAGGGAATCAGCACAGAGACACTGAGCTAGGCCTGGTTAGCTAACAGGAGGGAATCAGCACAGAGACACTGAGCTAGTCCTGGTTAGCTAACAGGAGGGAATCAGGACAGAGACACTGAGCTAGTCCTGCTTCTGACTCAGTTAGCTAACAGGAGGGAATCAGGACAGAGACACTGAGCTAGTCCTGCTTCTGACTCAGTTAGCTAACAGGAGGGAATCAGGACAGAGACACTGAGCTAGTCCTGCTTTGTGTGGTCGTTGTGAAGTACTAGCCTGAAGAAATGGGTTATAAAGTGTGCTTGTCTGTCTGGCTTGGTGTGGTCATTGTGAAATGTAAAAACATGCTTGGGCTACAGTAGACTTACATCTGTATTTACAGTTGAGATACAATGTCTAGGCCTGTCATATGCTCTCTTCAGGGTTACAGCTCTGTCTGAGGTAACTGTTTGTCTGTTTAAGGAATAGCCTATCGTCAGCTTTCTTTTTTTTCTTTTTCTCAGGGTCGTGAGTTTCTAGCTGATGGAATGTATTGGAATGTGGTCGCCCTGGAGACAGTCACACTCTGTACCCAGGGGGCTGTTGGTCATGTGGTCGCCCTGGAGACAGTCACACTCTGTACCCAGGGTGCTGTTGGTCATGTGGTCGCCCTGGAGACAGTCACACTCTTTACCCAGGGGGCTGTTGGTCATGTGGTCGCCCTGGAGACAGTCACACTCTGTACCCAGGGGGCTGTTGGTCATGTGGTCGCCCTGGAGACAGACACACTCTGTACCCATTGGGCTGTTGGTCATGTGGTCGCCCTGGAGACAGACACACTCTGTACCCAGGGGGCTGTTGGTCATGTGGTCGCCCTGGAGACAGTCACACTCTGTTCCCAGGGGGCTGTTGGTCATGTGGTCGCCCTGGAGACAGTCACACTCTGTACCCAGGGGGCTGTTGGTCATGTGGTCGCCCTGGAGACAGTCACACTCTGTACCCAGGGGGCTGTTGGTCATGTGATCGCCCTGGAGACAGACACACTCTGTACCCAGGGGGCTGTTGGTCATGTGGTCGCCCTGGAGACAGTCACACTCTGTACCCAGGGGGCTGTTGGTCATGTGGTCGCCCTGGAGACAGTCACACTCTGTACCCAGGGGGCTGTTGGTCATGTGGTCGCCCTGGAGACAGTCACACTCTGTACCCAGGGGGCTGTTGGTCATGTGGTCGCCCTGGAGACAGACACACTCTGTAACCAGGGGGCTGTTGGTCATGCGGTCGCCCTGGAGACAGTCACACTCTGTACCCAGGGGGCTGTTGGTCATGTGGCCGCCCTGGAGACAGTCACACTCTGTACCCAGGGGCCTGTTGGTGGTGGTGTGGTAGTGTGGTGGTGTGGTGGTGAGGTGTGGTGTGGTGGTGTAGTGGTGAGGTGTGTTGTGGTGGTGGTGTGGTGTGGTGGTGTGTTGTGGTGGTGGTGTGGTGGTGGTGTGGTGGTGGTGTGGTGTGGTGGTGTATTGTGGTGGTGTGGTGGTGTATTGTGGTGGTGTGTTGTGGTGGTGGTGTGGTGTGGTGGTGTGTTGTGGTGGTGTGGTGTGGTTGTGGTGTGGTGGTGTGGGAGTGTGGTGGTGTGGTGGTGTGTTGTGGTGGTGGTGTGGTGTGGTGGTGTGTTGTGGTGGTGTGGTGTGGTGGTGTGTTGTGGGGGTGTGGTGGTGTGTTTTCTCAGTGGTGAAATCAGATTTTCAAGAAGCATGACTTGTGAAAAACATTTAAAAGATGAAGGATTTTTTTTCTTCTCTAATGATGGTCTTCACAGCATGATGGTAGTATTCTCTGATGATGGTCTTCACAGCATGAGGCTAGTATTCTCTGATGATGGTCTTCACAGCATGAGGCTAGTATTCTCTGATGATGGTCTTCACAGCATGATGGTAGTGTTCTCTGATGATGGTCTTCACAGCATGAGGCTAGTATTCTCTGATGATGGTCTTCACAGCATGAGGCTAGTATTCTCTGATGATGGTCTTCACAACATGATGCCAGTATTATCTGATGATGGTCTTCACAGCATGACGCCAGTATTCTCTGATGATGGTCTTCACAGCATGATGGTAGTATTCTCTGATGATGGTCTTCACAGCATGATGGTAGTATTCTCTGATGATGGTCTTCACAGCATGATGGTAGTGTTCTCTGATGATGGTCTTCACAGCATGATGGTAGTGTTCTCTGATGATGGTCTTCACACCATGATGGTAGTGTTCTGTGATGATGGTCTTCACAGCATGAGGCTAGTATTCTCTGATGATGGTCTTCACAGCATGATGGTAGTGTTCTCTGATGATGGTCTTCACACCATGATGGTAGTATTCTGTGATGATGGTCTTCACAGCATGATGGTAGTATTATCTGATGATGGTCTTCACAGCATGATGCCAGTATTATCTGATTCCAACTGTAACACTTCATGGTCAGCGCCACAGTACTACAGCTTGTTTCACAAGCTTCATATTCACACCTCACTCAAGTCAAGTTGAATGATGAGGTGCGTGCTGCTAGTGTAAGAGGCATGTGGTGGACAGTAGAGGGAGGCTCCAAGATGGCAGTTTGAATCGCACACTTCCTACCCAGCTCTGCATACCGACTTTTGAAATATAATGAAAAGTGTATTATTTTTGAATTACCAAATGAATTCTTAGCTTGCTAAAATCACCAGGTCGTTGATGATTTAAGGTTGTATTTCTCAGAATGTGACGGCACGCTGACAGACAGAGACATCGTATTGCTGCATCCTCAGCTAGCTCATCTGATGTCGTTACACAGGAGGCAAATGCTTTGATGGACAACTGCCACAACTATTCTGGTCTGACAGACTCTCTGACACTTGTCCGTGTCAGATGAGGATTTTCCTTCTTAGCCTTTATCCCCAAGCAAACCTCCAGCTTCCAAGAAAGGCATGCTTGAACCGGGCCCAGATGGCGCTGCCAATAATGATGTTATCGCCACTCTTTTCAGTCTTATCAATACACGTTCTGATGTCATAGAGACAATTGGCGGCGACAACGCAATGAAAATCGAGGGTTAAATATGATTTGTTTTTGACTTCGCATGCATGGAAATCAAGGATGTTAAGATGACGGTCGCCCCCGTCGAAAGCGTGTCGAAAAGGAGGAGGGAAAGATGGACTTGTGCCAAAGAAGAATCTCAGAACTCGAAAGTTATGGAATCTGAGACTGTATGGAGTTCCCGAGGCAGATGGGGAGAACGTGCGGCAAGAGACCATCAAAGTCTGGCAAGCTATCCTAACTGAGGAGAAGGCTAAGCTTGCAGACGCTGTACATTGCCTCAGCACGAGAAGGCAGTGTGACTCCAAGCCCAGAGGTATCGTTCCTCAGTTCACATCACGGATCTACAGGGATGCCACTTGGAAAGCAGATAGAGAAATCTACCTTCCCACGTGACAGCAACTCTGGTTTGCTGAAGACCACTTGAAAGCAGACAGAGAAATCTACCTTCCTACGTGACAACAACTCTGGTTTGCTGAAGACCACTTGAAAGCAGACAGAGAAAGGAGACATTGTGGCCAGCTGTGGAATAAGTAGGAAAAGAAGGGAAGCAGCTTACTTCATTGGAGGACGCGCTTTCATCGACGGATCTGAAATCAGCCTTCCTCCTTGAGGACTGTCATACGCTGTGCCTGGTGGTCAACACAGGCTACCTAGTTATCTACCTCTGATGAGAGCAGATCTCACTCCCAGACTGTAACTGATAGTCAACATACCTAGTTATCTACCTCTGATGTGAGCAGATCTCACTCCCAGACTGTAACTGATAGTCAACATACCTAGTTATCTACCTCTGATGAGAGCAGATCTCACTCCCAGACTGTAACTGATAGTCAACATATCTAGTTATCTACCTCTGATGAGAGCAGATCTCACTCCCAGACTGTAACTGATAGTCAACATATCTAGTTATCTACCTCTGATGAGAGCAGATCTCACTCCCAGACTGTAACTGATAGTCAACATACCTAGTTATCTACCTCTGATGTGAGCAGATCTCACTCCCAGACTGTAACTGATAGTCAACATATCTAGTTATCTACCTCTGATGTGAGCAGATCTCACTCCCAGACTGTAACTGATAGTCAACATACCTAGTTATCTACCTCTGATGAGAGCAGATCTCACTCCCAGACTGTAACTGATAGTCAACATACCTAGTTATCTACCTCTGATGTGAGCAGATCTCACTCCCAGACTGTAACTGATAGTCAACATACCTAGTTATCTACCTCTGATGAGAGCAGATCTCACTCCCAGACTGTAACTGATAGTCAACATACCTAGTTATCTACCTCTGATGAGAGCAGATCTCACTCCCAGACTGTAACTGATAGTCAACATACCTAGTTATCTACCTCTGATGAGAGCAGATCTCACTCCCAGACTGTAACTGATAGTCAACATACCTAGTTATCTACCTCTGATGAGAGCAGATCTCACTCCCAGACTGTAACTGATAGTCAACATACCTAGTTATCTACCTCTGATGTGAGCAGATCTCACTCCCAGACTGTAACTGATAGTCAACATACCTAGTTATCTACCTCTGATGAGAGCAGATCTCACTCCTGGCTCTAAGGTGATTTAACCTTCGTTCTAACTGCACAGGACTGCTGGTGTAATGGATATTTACTATTTTATTTGTTCTCTCACTTCTGATATGTTTACCTGCAGTGAGCAAGCTCGTTGTTTCTTGTTCTGGCAGTTATCTTTGTTCTGCTTAAACTATTCTCACTCAATCATTTCTATCTATATGGTGTGCACCGCTGGTTTCTTTTCAGATTTACTCGATTTGCGATTGTTGTTTAGCTCGTAGTACTTTCTGTTCTATATTCCACTTTGTCTTTGTCTATAGTTTCACTTAACCCTGGGGGGGTTGAGACGTAATGTAAAGCGCAAAGCCTTATTTTGACTTGCCAAACAGCTTAAAACAGATGTATGTTTTTTTTTTTTTAAGAGTCTCATTCAGTTTCTACCGACGTCAACTCCTGGAGTTTCTAAAGAATAACTTCAATGGAAGTATTTTGCACTCCTACTGTGTGTCACGTTCGTCGTATCGAGGAGACCAAGGCGCAGCGTGATTTGAATCCATTCTTCTCTTTATTAAACAAAGAACACTTAAACAAACTAACAAAATAACAACATGAACGTGACGCTACGCAAACGAGTGCTGACATGCAACTACACCTAGACAATAACCCACAAAACCTAAATGGAAAAATGGCAACCTAAATAGGATCCCCAATCAGAGACAACGATAAACAGCTGTCTCTGATTGGGAACCAATTCAGGCCACCATAGACCTACAGGCCACCATAGACCTACATTACCTAGACAATATCGAAACCCTAGACAAGACAAAAACACACATACCCACCCTCATCACCCCCTGACCTGACCAAAATAATACAGAAAACTAAGGTCAGGGCGTGACACTGTGACCCTTGTGGTCACTTTCTTTGTCTTGTTATCAACTGAGATGACAGCATCATCATTATTGTTACTGATATCTATGGAAACAATTCCAAACTTGAAAATGATTAGTTACTTGAATCTTTAGAAAAGCATATCCTCCATTGCCTAACCAAGTTCCCTAATGCTTTACTTATAGTAGGTCGGGGATTTTAATATTTCTCTGAATCATTTAATTGATAGATGGCCTCCGGGACAGTCCACTTCTATGAATACAAGTTTGAGGCAGTTTATGGAAAGGCTTTGATATTATAGATATTTGGAGAGTAAAGTTTCCTAATGACAAGTCTTTCACATGGAGTAATGAGACCAGCTCCGGACAATTATACATAGATTTCTGTCTGGTGTCGAAATGTTTTGATTAACAGGGTATTTCTGTTAACATCCTGGCCGCTCCCCTTACTGATCACAGAGCTGTTTATATTGACATTACACTGTTTATCTCTGATAATGGCCCTTACTGACCATAGAGCTGTTTATATTGACATTACACTGTTTATCTCTGATAATGGCCCTTACTGATCAAAGAGCTGTTTATATTGCCATTACACTGTTTATCTCTGATAATGGCCCTTACTGACCATAGAGCTATTTATATTGACATTACACTGTTTATCTCTGATAATGGCCCTTACTGATCATAGAGCTGTTTATATTGACATTACACTGTTTATCTCTGATAATGGCCCTTACTGACCATAGAGCTGTTTATCTCTGATAATGGCCCTTACTGACCATAGAGCTGTTTATCTCTGATAATGGCCCTTACTGATCATAGAGCTGTTTATATTGACATTACACTGTTTATCTCTGATAATGGCCCTTACTGATCATAGAGCTGTTTATATTGACATTACACTGTTTATCTCTGATAATGGCCCTTACTGACCATAGAGCTGTTTATATTGACATTACACTGTTTATCTCTGATAATGGCCCTTACTGATCATACAGCTGTTTATATTGACATTACACTGTTTATCTCTGATAATGGCCCTTACTGATCATAGAGCTGTTTATATTGGCATTACACTGTTTATCTCTGATAATGGCCCTTACTGACCATAGAGCTGTTTATATTGACATTACACTGTTTATCTCTGATAATGGCCCTTACTGACCATAGAGCTGTTTATATTGACATTACACTGTTTATCTCTGATAATGGCCCTTACTGATCAAAGAGCTGTTTATATTGCCATTACACTGTTTATCTCTGATAATGGCCCTTACTGATCATAGAGCTGTTTATATTGACATTACACTGTTTATCTCTGATAATGGCCCTTACTGATCATAGAGCTGTTTATATTGACATTACACTGTTTATCTCTGATAATGGCCCTTACTGACAATAGAGCTGTTTATATTGACATTACACTGTTTATCTCTGATAATGGCCCTTACTGACAATAGAGCTGTTTATATTGACATTACACTGTTGATCTCTGATAATGGCCCTGGCAGAGCATCCTACTGGAAGATTAATAGCTCTATATTAAAACATGAGTTGGTCAAGATGAAGATAAACAAATTAATTCCACACTTCTGGAACAAAGCTATAAATGACCATTCATACAGTAATAATTGGGAGCTTTTTAAATATGAGGTTGGAAAATATTTCAGAAAATATGGGAGTATTCTTGCCAAGATGAAGAGAGCTGAAGAAGAAAGTGTAATTACAAAGATCACCTGTCTTGTTCAAAAGCCTGTTGAAAGTCTCTCAGAGGAGGACAAATCTGTTCTGTTTGAGCTACAAAACAAGTTGGATGATGTGTATAAACTGAAAGCAGAGGGAGCCTTTGTCAGATCTAGGAAGAAGTGGCTAGATGAGGGTGAACAAAATGCATCAGATTTTTTCAGGTCAGAAAAATACCACTCTAAAAATAATACAATTCAACAATTAAATATTAATGGTCTCATAACAGATGATCCCAAATTAATCTCTAACTTTGGTTAAAACTTCTACAGGAATTAATCTAGTTCTAAGTATTGCGAGGTTTCCTCAACTCTTTTTTTTGACTCTCTGGGGGATGTGAAATCAATTGGGGAGGCTGAGAGGGAACAGTGTAATGACCCTATTATAGTTGAAGAGATCATTTATTCTATTGAACAGCTTCAAAATAATACGTCTCCTGGAACTGATGGTATATCTGCTGAGTTTCACCAAACTTTGTTCTCAACAGTTGGCCCCATTTCTGTTAGAGGTCTTTTCTGAAAGCATTACGAATAATGATCTCCCTCCCAGTTTGACTCAAGGTCTGATTACATTAATACATAAGCCCAAGAAAGACTTGCTTCTCCTCGATAATTGCCGTCCCAATCTGTCTGCTCAAAAACGACTACAAAATATTACCCTGTATATTTGCAAAAAGAATGAAGGTAGTATTGGACTCGATTATAGGAGAGACCCAATCTGGCTTCATGAGGAATAGACAAATATCTAATAATATCTGACTGGTGTTAGACCTTACTCACTATTCTATTCTAACCTTCCAAGATAGTTTTATTGTCTTCTTAGACTTTTATGAAGCCTTTGATACAGTGGAACATGAGTTTATATTTCTCTCCCTTTTGAAATTTGGTTTTGATGAACTATTTTGTGGTACTATTAAAAGTCTGTATATGAATGGGAACAGTTCCGTTAAATTAAAGCATGGCACTTCTCCTAGATTTGATTTGTAAAAAGGAATTAGTCAAGGTTGCCCAATTCCGCGTTACCTCTTTCTGCTTGCAACCCAAGTTCTTACAAGTTTAGTTAAATCCAGCAATATATAAGGGGTCTCTATTGCTGACAGTGATATTAAAAGGGTTCTCTATTGCTGACAGTGATATATTTTAGGAACTAGAGGTGTAGCCAGACCTCACTTTCTGGACCGACCCTCGCTTAATCCAGTTGACTCTCCAATAAGGATAATATGTTTCTCCTCGCTCTCTCAGAACAACAGATCTATACGTGCTTTATTTCAAAGGGACATTGTCTCCATTCCTTATGTCACAAGTTACTGAAATACATTTGTCAATAATATCTGTTGGATAAAAGTTTAGTTATTACCACACAAATACTTGCTTGTTAACAATGTCAAAAAGGTCTCTTTCAGAACCATCCATAAGTATTACCTGTCGAATCATTACCTGAAGAACATCAAAAAATACATCAACATTAACTGAACTTTTTGTGTTGATCATCCAGAAACAGTTTAGCATATATTTACATTTAAAGAAATTATGGAAAGATATTCATAGTTTTATAATTGTTAATATTCTTGATGACTTTTGTTTTGTTATGAGAGAATGTGCTGCTCGGTTTCCTTAACCATAATAAAGATAAAGAAAAACTTTTTTACCTCAAATAAATAAAAATTGATTTATGAGGTAAAATTGATTTTCTTATATGTATCTAATTGTGCTAATGGCAAAATTTAATATTCAGAAATGTAAATTCACTAATAAATAAACACTCTTCTGTGTTTTCTATAAGGATAAGTACATTAAGACAATTCTACATTCTTCTAATAGCAAAGGGGTAAACAAATCAACATGTTTTAAGGTCTTTGTATAATCTGTAATGTGTTGTACCCCTAAGCAGATGTTTTTATTGTCTGTTTGTATACTCCTTGTATGTACACTGGTTTTCTGCAATAAAGAAAAAAGAATGGCGAAAAAAATAAATATATAAAATAAATTGGTGGACAGTGAATGATGAGGCCCATGCTGCTAAGGTTAAAGGCATGTGGTGGTGCATTGTGGGCCGACACTGTATAGCCTAGGCTAGTATTGTACTCTGCGGGGATAGGATGGGCGGCAATTATTTGTCTCGCCTAGGGCGTTATATCTGCCAGGACCGGGCCTGATCAGCGTTGATTAGTCTATAAATAAAAATTAAGAAAATATTCTGTATCAAACTATACCATGCCAGGTTGGAGAGGATTGGTGTATTGTCCATTTGACACAACATTAGGGCATTATAGGCCTCGGGCCAGAACAACATGGTCCACTGCTGTTGAATAATTAACGAATAGTCAGACACATCCAACCTTTTTCAAAAGAAGACCAGTTATTTATTTACTAGCAAGCAATGGAAAAAGCATTGTATAAAAGTAGAATCAGATAAA
The DNA here is from genome assembly GCF_045679555.1 of Salvelinus alpinus. Taxonomy (NCBI): domain Eukaryota; kingdom Metazoa; phylum Chordata; class Actinopteri; order Salmoniformes; family Salmonidae; genus Salvelinus; species Salvelinus alpinus. The sequence goes on along the minus strand of NC_092106.1, from coordinate 41,505,724 downwards.
AAAGATAAAATTACACCTTATGGAACAGCGGGGACTGTGAAGAGACACACACCGGCACATACACACATACACAAAGACACACACCGGCACATACACACATACACAAAGACACACACCGGCACATAATGACAAGGAGAAAACAGGTTTACCCATACTGACAAGGAGAAAACAGGTTTACCCCATACTGACAAGGAGAAAACAGGTTTACCCCATACTGACAAGGAGAAAACAGGTTTACCCCATACTGACAAGGAGAAAACAGGTTTACCCCATACTGACAAGGAGAAAACAGGTTTACCCATACTGACAAGGAGAAAACAGGTTTACCCCATACTGACAAGGAGAAAACAGGTTTACCCCATAATGACAAGGAGAAAACAGGTTTACCCCATACTGACAAGGAGAAAACAGGTTTACCCATACTGACAAGGAGAAAACAGGTTTACCCCATACTGACAAGGAGAAAACAGGTTTACCCCATACTGACAAGGAGAAAACAGGTTTACCCCATACTGACAAGGAGAAAACAGGTTTACCCCATACTGACAAGGAGAAAACAGGTTTACCCCATACTGACAAGGAGAAAACAGGTTTACCCCATACTGACAAGGAGAAAACAGGTTTACCCCATACTGACAAGGAGAAAACAGGTTTACCCCATACTGACAAGGAGAAAACAGGTTTACCCCATACTGACAAGGAGAAAACAGGTTTACCCCATACTGACAAGGAGAAAACAGGTTTACCCCATACTGACAAGGAGAAAACAGGTTTACCCCATACTGACAAGGAGAAAACAGGTTTACCCCATACTGACAAGGAGAAAACAGGTTTACCCCATACTGACAAGGAGAAAACAGGTTTACCCCATACTGACAAGGAGAAAACAGGTTTACCCCATACTGACAAGGAGAAAACAGGTTTACCCCATAATGACAAGGAGAAAACAGGTTTACACCATAATGACAAGGAGAAAACAGGTTTACCCCATACTGACAAGGAGAAAACAGGTTTACCCATACTGACAAGGAGAAAACAGGTTTACCCCATACTGACAAGGAGAAAACAGGTTTACCCCATACTGACAAGGAGAAAACAGGTTTACCCCATACTGACAAGGAGAAAACAGGTTTACCCCATACTGACAAGGAGAAAACAGGTTTACCCCATACTGACAAGGAGAAAACAGGTTTACCCCATACTGACAAGGAGAAAACAGGTTTACCCCATACTGACAAGGAGAAAACAGGTTTACCCCATACTGACAAGGAGAAAACAGGTTTACCCCATACTGACAAGGAGAAAACAGGTTTACCCCATACTGACAAGGAGAAAACAGGTTTACCCCATACTGACAAGGAGAAAACAGGTTTACCCCATACTGACAAGGAGAAAACAGGTTTACCCCATACTGACAAGGAGAAAACAGGTTTACCCCATACTGACAAGGAGAAAACAGGTTTACCCCATACTGACAAGGAGAAAACAGGTTTACCCCATACTGACAAGGAGAAAACAGGTTTACCCCATACTGACAAGGAGAAAACAGGTTTACCCCATACTGACAAGGAGAAAACAGGTTTACCCCATAATGACAAGGAGAAAACAGGTTTACCCATACTGACAAGGAGAAAACAGGTTTACCCCATAATGACAAGGAGAAAACAGGTTTACCCCATAATGACAAGGAGAAACAGGTTTACCCCATAATGACAAGGAGAAAACAGGTTTACCCCATAATGACAAGGAGAAAACAGGTTTACCCCATAATGACAAGGAGAACACAGGTTTACCCCATAATGACAAGGAGAAAACAGGTTTACCCATAATGACAAGGAGAAAACAGGTTTACCCCATAATGACAAGGAGAAACAGGTTTACCCCATAATGACAAGGAGAAAACAGGTTTACCCCATAATGACAAGGAGAAAACAGGTTTACCCCATAATGACAAGGAGAAACAGGTTTACCCCATAATGACAAGGAGAAAACAGGTTTACCCCATAATGACAAGGAGAAAACAGGTTTACCCATAATGACAAGGAGAAAACAGGTTTACCCATAATGACAAGGAGAAAACAGGTTTACCCCATAATGACAAGGAGAAAACAGGTTTACCCCATAATGACAAGGAGAAAACAGGTTTACCCATAATGACAAGGAGAAAACAGGTTTACCCCATAATGACAAGGAGAACACAGGTTTACCCCATAATGACAAGGAGAAAACAGGTTTACCCATAATGACAAGGAGAAAACAGGTTTACCCCATAATGACAAGGAGAAAACAGGTTTACCCCATAATGACAAGGAGAAACAGGTTTACCCATAATGACAAGGAGAAACAGGTTTACCCCATAATGACAAGGAGAAAACAGGTTTACCCCATAATGACAAGGAGAAAACAGGTTTACCCATAATGACAAGGAGAAAACAGGTTTACCCCATAATGACAAGGAGAAAACAGGTTTACCCCATAATGACAAGGAGAAAACAGGTTTACCCCATAATGACAAGGAGAACACAGGTTTACCCCATAATGACAAGGAGAAACAGGTTTACCCATAATGACAAGGAGAAAACAGGTTTACCCATAATGACAAGGAGAAACAGGTTTACCCCATAATGACAAGGAGAAAACAGGTTTACCCCATAATGACAAGGAGAAACAGGTTTACCCCATAATGACAAGGAGAAAACAGGTTTACCCCATAATGACAAGGAGAAAACAGGTTTACCCATAATGACAAGGAGAAAACAGGTTTACCCCATAATGACAAGGAGAAAACAGGTTTACCCATAATGACAAGGAGAAAACAGGTTTACCCATAATGACAAGGAGAAAACAGGTTTACCCCATAATGACAAGGAGAAAACAGGTTTACCCCATAATGACAAGGAGAAAACAGGTTTACCCCATAATGACAAGGAGAAAACAGGTTTACCCCATAATGACAAGGAGAAAACAGGTTTACCCCATAATGACAAGGAGAAAACAGGTTTACCCCATAATGACAAGGAGAAAACAGGTTTACCCCATAATGACAAGGAGAAAACAGGTTTACCCCATAATGACAAGGAGAAAACAGGTTTACCCCATAATGACAAGGAGAAAACAGGTTTACCCATAATGACAAGGAGAAAACAGGTTTACCCATAATGACAAGGAGAAAACAGGTTTACCCATAATGACAAGGAGAAAACAGGTTTACCCCATAATGACAAGGAGAAAACAGGTTTACCCCATAATGACAAGGAGAAAACAGGTTTACCCCATAATGACAAGGAGAAACAGGTTTACCCCATAATGACAAGGAGAAACCAAGAAGAAACCAAGATTGAACTCTTAACCTGAATGCCAAGAGTCACGTCTGGAGGAAACCTGGCACCGTCCCTTAAGTGGATCATGGTGGTGGCAGCATCATGCTTTGGGGTTGTTTTTCAGCGGCAGGGATTGGGAGACTAGTCGGGAACAAGGGAAAGATGAACAGAGCAAAGTACAGAGAGATCCTTCATGAAACCCTACTGCAGATCACCCAGGACCTCAAACTGTGGCGAAGGTTCACCTTCCAACAGGACAACTACCCTAAGCACTCCTCCAAGACAAAGCAGGAGTGGATTGTGGGCAAGTCTGAATGTCCTTGAGTGGCCCAGCCAGAGCCCTGACTTGAACCCAATCGAACATCTCTTGAGAGACCTGAAAATAGCTGTGCAGCAACACTCCCCATCCAACCTGACAGCCCTTGAGAAGATCTGCAGAGAAGAATAAGAGAAACTTGTTGCTTTGCCATTTTGGTGTATTGTGATGTCATTATGGGGTATTGTGATGTCATTATGGGGTATTGTGATGTCATTATGGGGTATTGTGATGTCATTATGGGGTATTGTGATGTCATTATGGGGTATTGTGATGTCATTATTGGGTATTGTGTGTAGATTGATGAGGGGGGGAAAAGTAATCAATTTTAGAATAAGGCTGTAACGTATCGAAATCTGGAAAAAGTTCTGAATGCATTGTATGTATGTATATATATATATATATATATAGGCCTTTCACACACAATCATAATTTTTTATTCTCTTTATATTTGAAATCCAGCAGTCGGTTTATACATCCAATGAATCCACAAATGTGGTCAATCATTGTCTGAGAAAAAATCCTTTAATATTCTAAAAGATCAACATAATTGGTTATGATACCACTAAATGAACAGCCAGTGTAAACAAATGTTTCTGAAATGAATGGAAGCCACAGTCATGGAATGTCATTTATTTTCTTTAATTAAGTAATTGGCACAGATTGGATAGCAGAACAAGCATATCCTGCTGCAAATTGATAACATGGACGACTCACTGAAGTGGAATAAGAGCTGTCTAGTTTATTGATAACATGGACGACTCACTGAAGTGGAATAAGAGCTGTCTCGTTTATTGATAACATGGACGACTCACTGAAGTGGAATAAGAGCTGTCTAGTTTATTGATAACATGGACGACTCACTGAAGTGGAATAAGAGCTGTCTAGTTTATTGATAACATGGACGACTCACTGAAGTGGAATAAGAGCTGTCTAGTTTATTGATAACATGGACGACTCACTGAAGTGGAATAAGAGCTGTCTAGTTTATTGATAACATGGACGACTCACTGACTGGAATAAGAGCTGTCTAGTTTATTGATAACATGGACGACTCACTGAAGTGGAATAAGAGCTGTCTAGTTTATTGATAACATGGACGACTCACTGAAGTGGAATAAGAGCTGTCTAGTTTATTGATAACATGGACGACTCACTGAAGTGGAATAAGAGCTGTCTAGTTTATTGATAACATGGACAACTCACTGAAGTGGAATAAGAGCTGTCTAGTTTATTGATAACATGGACGACTCACTGAAGTGGAATAAGAGCTGTCTAGTTTATTGATAACATGGACGACTCACTGAAGTGGAATAAGAGCTGTCTAGTTTATTGATAACATGGACGACTCACTGAAGTGGAATAAGAGCTGTCTCGTTTATTGATAACATGGACGACTCACTGAAGTGGAATAAGAACTGTCTAGTTTATTGATAACATGGACGACTCACTGAAGTGGAATAAGAGCTGTCTAGTTTATTGATAACATGGACGACTCACTGAAGTGGAATAAGAGCTGTCTAGTTTATTGATAACATGGACGACTCACTGAAGTGGAATATGAGCTGTCTATTTGATTTGCGATATACTGTAAAATTATATTGTCACTGTATCTATAGCTAACTAGGAATACTTTCAGCAAAGCCTTCATTTTTTTTAATTGTGATTGCTATTAAGCTCAGAAACATATCAATTATACAACAGCAATTTGTTCAACAACACAACCCTTTCCCACAATAGTTCCCCATCATGTTCTCAGGAACATCAGAAGTTCAGCACTTTCAGTTTCAACAGTTTCTCTTTAATGTGTGCAGTTATCCCACATACCTCCATTAACAGAGTCTTTTGAATTGAAGATGTGAATGTCAAAGAAAGAGAGAGAGAAAAAGAGAGTTAGAGAGTGTGAGTGGGAGAGAGAGAGAGAGAGAGAGAGAGAGAGAGAGAGAGAGAGAGAGAGAGAGAGAGAAAGTGAGTGGGAGAGAGAGAGAGGGACATAGAGAGAGAGAGTGAGTGGGAGAGAGAGAGAGAGTAGGACAGAGAGACAGAGAGAGAGAGTGGGAGAGAGAGAGAGGGACATAGAGAGAGTGAGTGGGAGAGAGAGAGAGAATAGGACAGAGAGAAGGGATTGAGAGAGAGAGAGAAAGAGAGGGAGAAGGAGAGATAGGGGGAGGAGAGAGAGAGAGAGAGAGTAGGACAGAGAGAAGGGATTGAGAGAGAGAAGGAGAGGGAGAATGAGAGAGAGGGGGAGGAGAGAGAGAGAGAGAGAGTAGGACAGAGAGAAGGTATTGAGAGAGAGATAGAAAGAGAGGGACAAGGAGAGAGAGTAGGACAGAGAGAGGGAGAGAGAGTAGGACAGAGAGAAGGGATTGAGAGAGAGAGAGACAGAGAGTAGGACAGAGAGAAGGGATTGAGAGAGAGAGAGAAAGAGAGGGAGAAGGAGAGAGAGAGGGACATAGAGAGAGAGAGAGAGAGAGTGAGTGGGAGAGAGAAAGAGAGAGAGAGAGAGTGAGTGGGAGAGAGAAAGAGAGAGAGAGTGAGTGGGAGAGAGAAGGGGAGGAGAGCGAGAACAATAGATGTGTCATATTTGTCAGTAGAAAATGTGTGTTTAGCACGGTGACTTGACCTTGGTGTGGGATCTACACATAAAGTAATGTTCAGGAATGACAATTGTTCTACTCTTAGTAAGAAAATGCAATATCCTTATATAAAACATACAAATAGTTCACTTCCAACTCAATAGACATTCCCCACACACACACACACACACACACACACACACACACACACACACACACACACACACACACACACACACACACACACACACACACACACACACATACCCCACACCACACACTGAGCAGCGTCTCTGATTGAAGAGGGTTAAATACCTGTTCTCTTTAATATCCGAGACCAACGCTCACCTTCCACTGACTGGGATAAAGATAATTGAGAGAGGTCAGGTAATATATAATTACTACTGATGATTATCATGCTCTCGGCGCTGAAACCTCCATGTTGCTTTGAATTATATCTGTATGGCTCATTTAACACAGCCTGTTACACCTTACCTACTGTATATAATAGCAAGAACGACAGTTTGTTAAAGACTAGCCTGTTACATCTAACCTACTGTATATAATAGCAAGAACGATAGTTTGTTAAAGACTAGCCTGTTACATCTAACCTACTGTATATAATAGCAAGAACGACAGTTTGTTAAAGACTAGCCTGTTACATCTAACCTACTGTATATAATAGCAAGAACGACAGTTTGTTAAAGACTAGCCTGTTACACCTTACCTACTGTATATAATAGCAAGAACGACAGTTTGTTAAAGACTAGCCTGTTACATCTAACCTACTGTATATAATAGCAAGAACGACAGTTTGTAAAAGACTAGCCTGTTACATCTAACCTACTGTATATAATAGCAAGAACGACAGTTTGTTAAAGACTAGCCTGTTACACCTTACCTACTGTATATAATAGCAAGAACGACAGTTTGTTAAAGACTAGCCTGTTACATCTAACCTACTGTATATAATAGCAAGAACGACAGTTTGTTAAAGACTAGCCTGTTACACCTAACCTACTGTATATAATAGCAAGAACGACAGTTTGTTAAAGACTAGCCTGTTACATCTAACCTACTGTATATAATAGCAAGAACGACAGTTTGTTAAAGACTAGCCTGTTACACCTTACCTACTGTATATAATAGCAAGAACGACAGTTTGTTAAAGACTAGCCTGTTACACCTAACCTACTGTATATAATAGCAAGAACGACAGTTTGTTAAAGACTAGCCTGTTACACCTTACCTACTGTATATAATAGCAAGAACGACAGTTTGTTAAAGACTAGCCTGTTACATCTAACCTACTGTATATAATAGCAAGAACGACAGTTTGTTAAAGACTAGCCTGTTACACCTTACCTACTGTATATAATAGCAAGAACGACAGTTTGTTAAAGACTAGCCTGTTACATCTAACCTACTGTATATAATAGCAAGAACGACAGTTTGTTAAAGACTAGCCTGTTACATCTAACCTACTGTATATAATAGCAAGAACGACAGTTTGTTAAAGACTAGCCTGTTACACCTAACCTACTGTATATAATAGCAAGAACGACAGTTTGTTAAAGACTAGCCTGTTACATCTAACCTACTGTATATAATAGCAAGAACGACAGTTTGTTAAAGACTAGCCTGTTACACCTTACCTACTGTATATAATAGCAAGAACGAAAGTTTGTTAAAGACTAGCCTGTTACACCTTACCTACTGTATATAATAGCAAGAACGACAGTTTGTTAAAGACTAGCCTGTTACACCTTACCTACTGTATATAATAGCAAGAACGACAGTTTGTTAAAGACTAGCCTTGTGGTGTCCATTTAGCCCCATGCTGCTGCCACAGACCAGTAATACACACAATCTGACCATGTATGATGTTTCATACCCAACACATTTCAGGAGATGAAGGCTTTCTAGCTGGTTTTAGAAACATGTTATACTATATACATGGTATAATGGTATACTATTTACATGGTATAATGGTATACTATATACATGGTATAATGGTATACTATAAACATGGTATAATGGTATACTATATACTTGGTATAATGGTATACTATATACATGGTATAATGGTATACTATATACATGGTATAATGGTATACTATTTACATGGTATAATGGTATACTATATACATGGTATAATGGTATACTATAAACATGGTATAATGGTATACTATATACATGGTATAATGGTATACTATTTACATGGTATAATGGTATACTATATACATGGTATAATGGTATACTATAAACATGGTATAATGGTATACTATATACATGGTATAATGGTATACTAAATACATGGTATAATGGTATAACATATACATGGTATAATGGTATACTATGTATGTTATACTATATACATGGTATAATGGTATTTTATATACATGTTATAATGGTATACTATATAAATGTTATAATGGTATACTATGTATGTTATACTATATACATGTTATAATGGTATACTATATACATGGTATAATGGTATACTATGTATGTTATACTATATACATGTTATTATGGTATACTATATACATGGTATAATGGTATACTATATACATGTTATAATGGTATACTATATACATGGTATAATGGTACACTATGTATGTTATACTATATACATGTTATAATGGTATACTGTATTATGGTATACTATATACATGTTATAATGGTACACTATGTATGTTATACTATATACATGTTATAATGGTATACTGTATTATGGTATACTATATACGTCACCCTGCTCGCTTAGCCGTAGCACTGCCACCCTCTATAGCTCACATCGAGACTAGAACCCGGGGGACCTCTGTCTCCCAAGCACGTGACCAGCCTCCTGAAACGTTCTTACCCGGGACCTCTGTCTCCCAAGCACGTGACCAGCCTCCTGAAACGTTCTTACCCGGGGGACCTCTGTCTCCCAAGCACGTGACCAGCCTCCTGAAACGTTCTTACCCGGGGGACCTCTGTCTCCCAAGCACGTGACCAGCCTCCTGAAACGTTCTTACCCGGGACCTCTGTCTCCCAAGCACGTGACCAGCCTCCTGAAACGTTCTTACCCGTACCTCTGTGTCCCAAGCACGTGACCAGCCTCCTGAAACGTTCTTACCCAGGACCTCTGTCTCCCAAGCACGTGACCAGCCTCCTGAAACGTTCTTACCCGGACCTCTGTGTCCCAAGCACGTGACCAGCCTCCTGAAACGTTCTTACCCAGGACCTCTGTCTCCCAAGCACGTGACCAGCCTCCTGAAACGTTCTTACCCGGACCTCTGTCTCCCAAGCACGTGACCAGCCTCCTGAAAGGTTCTTACCCGGGGCCTCTGTCTCCCAAGCACGTGACCAGCCTCCTGAAACGTTCTTACCCGGGACCTCTGTCTCCCAAGCACGTGACCAGCCTCCTGAAACGTTCTTACCCGGGACCTCTGTCTCCCAAGCACGTGACCAGCCTCCTGAAACGTTCTTACACAGTTGCGCCACTGAAAAGCTAGCAATTGGGCGATGATATAGGAGACATTTAAGCTAACAAGAAATTACACATCCCCATCTATTACCTCTGTCCAACAGTAATGATCACTACCATAGAAATGTCAGTATATCTCTATGACTGACACATACCCTCTCTGCCTCCCCCAGATCTGTGTATTATCTCTATGTCTGACACATACCCTCTCTGGCTCCTCCAGATCTGTGTATTATCTCTGTGACTGACACATACCCTCTCTGCCTCCTCCAGATCTGTGTATTATCTCTATGTCTGACACATACCCTCTCTGGCTCCTCCAGATCTGTGTATTATCTCTATGTCTGACACATACCCTCTCTGGCTCCTCCAGATCTGTGTATTATCTCTATGTCTGACACATACCCTCTCTGGCTCCTCCAGATCTGTGTATTATCTCTGTGACTGACACATACCCTCTCTGGCTTCCCCAGATCTGTGTATATCTCTATGACTGACACATACCCTCTCTGCCTCCCCCAGATCTGTGTATTATCTCTATGTCTGACACATACCCTCTCTGGCTCCTCCAGATCTGTGTATTATCTCTGTGACTGACACATACCCTCTCTGCCTCCTCCAGATCTGTGTATTATCTCTATGTCTGACACATACCCTCTCTGGCTCCTCCAGATCTGTGTATTATCTCTATGTCTGACACATACCCTCTCTGGCTCCTCCAGATCTGTGTATTATCTCTATGTCTGACACATACCCTCTCTGGCTCCCCCAGATCTGTATATTATCTCTATGTCTGACACATACCCTCTCTTCCTCCAGATCTGTGTATTATCTCTGTGACTGACACATACCCTCTCTGGCTCCCCCAGATCTGTGTATTATCTCTGTGACTGACACATACCCTCTCTGGCTCCCCCAGATCTGTGTATTATCTCTATGACTGACACATACCCTCTCTGGCTCCCCCAGATCTGTATATTATCTCTATGTCTGACACATACCCTCTCTTCCTCCAGATCTGTGTATTATCTCTGTGACTGACACATACCCTCTCTGGCTCCCCCAGATCTGTGTATTATCTCTGTGACTGACACATACCCTCTCTGGCTCCTCCAGATCTGTGTATTATCTCTGTGACTGACACATACCCTCTCTGCCTCCCCCAGATCTGTGTATATCTCTATGACTGACACATACCATCTCTGCCTCCCCCAGATCTGTGTATATCTTTATGACTGACACATACCCTCTCGTCCTCCAGATCTGTCTACTGCTGTCCAGAAGTTCTCTCAGTCCCTCCAGGAGTTCCAGTTTGAGTGTATAGGAGACGCAGAGACGGACGACGAGGTCAATATCGGTAAGTCCTCCAGCGAGACCGGAACGAAGAGGGTTTCTCTCCCTCTCTCCAACTTTTCGGACATCGTTCTGAGCTATAGTCCGTTAGTTGTTACATTGTCTTATTTAATTTTGGCCGGTTGGTTTAACATTATCAAATGTCAAACTAATTAAAATTCCCCCCTCTAAAAAAACACATGTTCCTGCAAGTCATTTGTTTTTTGGAGAAAATTGCTCACTTTAATTAATGATTATCAAGAAGCATCACTTGTTAGTCCAAAACTTCATATTACTTTCTCTTTGGTCTCCCAGCATCATGCAGAAGGAAACAACGCATAGCTACTTTAACTGTGTCCAGGGATTAAACAGCACATAGCTACTTTAACTGTGTCCAGGGATTAAACAGCACATAGCTACTTTAACTGTGTCCAGGGATTAAACAGCACATAGCTACTTTAACTGTGTCCAGGGATTAAACAGCACATAGCCACTTTAACTGTGTTCAGGGATTAAACAGCACATAGCTACTTTAACTGTGTCCAGGGATTAAACAGCACATAGCTACTTTAACTGTGTCCAGGGATTAAACAGCACATAGCCACTTTAACTGTGTCCAGGGATTAAACAGCACATAGCTACTTTAACTGTGTCCAGGGATTAAACAGCACATAGCTACTTTAACTGTGTCCAGGGATTAAACAGCACATAGCCACTTTAACTGTGTCCAGGGATTAAACAGCACATAGCTACTTTAACTGTGTCCAGGGATTAAACAGCACATAGCTACTTTAACTGTGTCCAGGGATTAAACAGCACATAGCTACTTTAACTGTGTCCAGGGATTAAACAGCACATAGCCACTTTAACTGTGTCCAGGGATTAAACAGCACATAGCTACTGAATAGACTATATACAGTAGCCCAGGGATTAAACAGCACATATACACTGAATAGACTATATACAGTAGCCCAGGGATCAAACAGCACATAGCCACTGAATAGACTATATACAGTAGCCCAGGGATTAAACAGCACATATACACTGAATAGACTATATACAGTAGCCCAGGGATCAAACAGCACATAGACTATATACAGTAGCCCAGGGATTAAACAGCACATAGCTACTGAATAGACTATATACAGTAGCCCAGGGATCATCAACTACATTATGTATTTGATTTAACCTTTATTCAACTAGGCAAGTCCGTGAAGAACAAATTCGTATTTACATCAATGGCCTTCCCCGGCCAAACCCTAACCAGGACGACACTGGGCCAATTGTGCACCGCCCTATGGGACTCACGGCCGCTAGTGATACAACCTGGATACGAACCAGGGTCTGTAGTGACGTCTCTCGTGCTGAGATGCAGTGCCTTAGACCGCTGCGTCGCTCTGGAGCAGCGCGTTAGACCGCTGCGCCGCTCGGGAGCAGTGCCTTAGACCGCTGCGCCGCCCTGGAGCAGTGCCTTAGACCGCTGCGCCGCCCTGGAGCAGTGCCTTAGACCGCTGCGCCGCTCGGGAGCAGTGCCTTAGACCGCTGCGCCGCTCTGGAGCAGTGCCTTAGACCGCTGCGCCGCCCTGGAGCAGTGCCTTAGACTGCTGCGTCGCTCGGGAGCAGTGCCTTAGACCGCTGCGTCGCTCGGGAGCAGTGCCTTAGACCGCTGCGCCGCTCGGGAGCAGTGCCTTAGACTGCTGCGTCGCTCGGGAGCAGTGCCTTAGACTGCTGCGTCGCTCAGGAGCAGTGCCTTAGACTGCTGCGTCGCTCGGGAGCAGTGCCTTAGACCGCTGCGCCGCCCTGGAGCAGTGCCTTAGACCGTTGCGTCGCTCGGGAGCAGTGCCTTAGACCGCTGCGCCGCCCTGGAGCAGTGCCTTAGACCGCTGCGCCGCCCTGGAGCAGTGCCTTAGACCGCTGCACCGCCCTGGAGCAGTGCCTTAGACCGCTGCGCCGCTCGGGAGCAGTGCCTTAGACCACTGCGCCGCCCTGGAGCAGTGCCTTAGACCGCTGCGCCGCTCGGGAGCAGTGCCTTAGACCGCTGCGCCGCCCTGGAGCAGTGCCTTAGACCGCTGCGCCGCTCGGGAGCAGTGCCTTAGACCGCTGCGCCGCCCTGGAGCAGTGCCTTAGACCGCTGCGTCGCTCTGGAGCAGTGCGTTAGACTGCTGCGCCACTCGGGAGCAGTGCCTTAGACTGCTGCGCCGCTCGGGAGCAGTGCCTTAGACCGCTGCGCCGCCCTGGAGCAGTGCCTTAGACCGCTGCACCGCCCTGGAGCAGTGCCTTAGACCGCTGGGTCTGTAGTGACGTCTCTCGTGCTGAGATGCAGTGCCTTAGACCGCTGCACCGCCCTGGAGCAGTGCCTTAGACCGCTGCGCCGCTCCTGTTACCCAGTCGTCCTCTCACTTCCTCTTCCTCTCTTTTTATCTCTCTCATAGGGACATAGGGCTCAAGTCAAAATTAGTGCACTATATAGGGAATAGGGTGCTATTTTGACACATTCATAACGTGTTTATTTTGTAATTTAGTCTGCCCAGATAGACAGAGCTGATTCCTGATTCTATAGCAGCGGGAGGAGCAGGCACGGGCCACAGCGCCTCGGGCTTCTTTTGGAAAGCTTTTTATTGACTGACTAACAGAAGCTATTGGGAATACATAGCAGGGTACATCTATGAATACGTAACAGCACTTCAGACAAACAATAGGATTAAAGACACAGTGGCAGGAGAGCTTTTTCATGTTTCCAAGAATTACATAGATTTAATTGGTCTCAGACAATGACATAGATTTAATGGGTCTCAGAAAATTTCATAGATTTAATGGGTCTCAGACAATAACATAGATTTAATGGGTCTCAGACAATAACATAGATTTAATGGGTCTCAGACAATAACATAGATTTAATGGGTCTCAGACAATAACATAGATTTAATGGGTCTCAGACATTTACATAGATTTAATGGGTCTCAGACAATAACATAGATTTAATGAGTCTCAGACAATAACATAGATTTAATGGGTCTCAGACATTTACATAGATTTAATGGGTCTCAGACATTTACATAGATTTAATGGGTCTCAGACAATTACATAGATTTAATGGGTCTCAGACAATAACATAGATTTAATGGGTCTCAGACATTTACATAGATTTAATGGGTCTCAGACAATTTCATAGATTTACTGGGTCTCAGACAATTACATAGATTTAATGGGTCTCAGACAATAACATAGATTTAATGGATCTCAGACAATAACATTGATTGTTTCAAAGAATTACATAGACTTGTTTTCTGATAGTTTCCGTTGTTGTTTAGTTGTATAGGCTGCAACATTGTACACCTTTGCATTGTGTTGGGATGAATCAGACTGTTCGATATCTGTTTAAAACAGATACCACTTTTTCAAAGTGTGATCCCTTGCCACCATTCCCAAACAGCGAAAGGCCAAGATAGCAGAATAACTATCCGAGGAGAAAAGATGTGATCGTCTGGCCATCAATGGTAACTGTTGTTCTCTCTGACTGACTTGACTGGACCCAGACAGTGAACCCATAGTCTGTGTCTTGATGCACCATAGGACCAATCTACTTTGATGCTCCCCTCTTCCCCCAGAGTCACCAGGAGCCTGTCTGTGTGTGTGTCCTAAATAGCATCCTATTCCCTATATAGTGCGCTACTTTTGACCAGAGGCCTATGGCTCTGATAGGGCTCTGCGAACAGGGTGCTTGGGGATACAGCCTCTGTCTGTAGGAGCAGACGGGTTCAACTGACCTTGTATTGATTTCCATTCTCCACTTCCTGTAGTGACATTCAAAATCCTACAACATATTACACCAGTAATCACAGAATCAATGGGACAGCTAGACAACTAGATTGATGGAGGCAATAAAGAAATATTAGTTGTTCTCAAAGTTACAGGGGCTGTTTTCTTCATCATGGTCTGACTTCTTCTCTTTCACTGTGTCCTGTGGTCTGGAGTAGAACAAACCTTAGATTAGTGGTGTCCTGTGGTCTGGAGTAGAACAAACCTTAGATTAGTGGTGTCCTGTGGTCTGGAGTAGAACAAACCTTAGATTAGTGGTGTCCTGTGGGCTGGAGTAGAACAAACCTTAGATTAGTGGTGTCCTGTGGTCTGGAGTAGAACAAACCTTAGATTAGTGGTGTCCTGTGGGCTGGAGTAAAACAAACCTTAGATTAGTGGTGTCCTGTGGTCTGGAGTGGAACAAACCTTAGATTAGTGGTGTCCTGTGGTCTGGAGTGGAACAAACCTTAGATTAGTGGTGTCCTGTGGTCTGGAGTTGAACAAACCTTAGATTAGTGGTGTCCTGTGGTCTGGAGTAGAACAAACCTTAGATTAGTGGTGTCCTGTGTTCTGGAGTAGAATAAACCTTAGATTAGTGGTGTCCTGTGGTCTGGAATAGAACAAACCTTAGATTAGTGGTGTCCTGTGGTCTGGAGTTGAAAGAACTTTAGATTCATGGTGTCCTGCTAGCTAGCTAAACAATAAACCATAATCCCAACTCATGACGTTACTACCTTGCATGAATCTGCAGGTAGCTAACCAACCAGGTTCTATGGCTATAACTAGTCAAGCAAATGTGTCTGAGATACGAAGAATAAGATCATACACATAACGTTAGCTAGCGAGCCAGCCAGCTAACATTATCTAGATTATTCTTTAACTTCAAATGAAACTACTTCCTGTCAAAATTAGAAACGTTTAATATCTTAAAATGTAGCTAGCTAGACTGTCTTACCTGTATACATCGTGGTTGGACGCGTTTCCTGTCGGATGCCATGGTTGCCCTTAGTTTGAAGATGTAATCCGGAGACAGGTGTTTCCTCCATCTCCTTAGCTATCAATCTCTAATTCCACTGATTTCAAAACTCGGTCCTCCAGAAAGTGGACAGCATACACATAACGTTAGCTAGCGAGCCAGCCAGCTAACGTTAGCTAGCTAACAGTACACTTTAACTTCTTGCAACTATAGGGGGTGCTGTTCCGCATTAGCATTTTTTGGTCTCCAAATTAAACTGCCTCGTGCTCAATTCTTGATCGTACAATATGCATATTATTGTTATTATTGGATAGAAAACACTTTCTAGTTTCTATAGCCGTTGGAATTTTGTCTCTGAGTGGTACAGAACTACTTCTACAGCACTTTTCCTGACAGGGAGTCAGATTTCAGAAATTTTGACCCCTGATCTGGGGTCGGTTTTAAGGTGCCTGTAAATGCTATGGAGAAACCGACACTGCCTACGTCTTCCTCTGGGTGTCAGTACGTCATCACGCTTTGAATGGAGTCGATTGCACAATCAGAGCCACTATAAAACAACAAAACGTGGAAGTACCGTCCTTTCCCTTCGCGCGTCTTACGCAAGATGGACATCGGACTTGCCTCCTTCCAAATGGTTGTTTAGCCAGTGATATTTCTCCGGTCATGTTTTTAGTCGTTATAGTTGTTAAAAACATCATAATGTAGTTAATTTGAACCGTTTTATAGCAATTTATATCCGTTTAGTGCGATTTTGAGGAATTTCTTTGTCGTGCACTTTGAAGCTTTGGTCACGTTTCGGGGTCTCGGTCGATGTTAGTGGACATTTCGAAGGACAGAGGACATCTATCGACCAAAAGAAGATTAGACCCAAGAAAGGATACATTGCCCAAGAATCTGATGGAAAATCACCTCATAGTAAGGAATATTTAATATGATAAATCGTTGTTCTGTCGAAATATTTTAAACGCATAATCCGCCATTTTGTTTGTTATCGCTTCACTTGGCGAACCCTGTATTGCACAGTAAGGATAATTTTAGAAATGTAAATCAGCGGTTGCATTAAGAACTAATTTGTCTTTCGATTCCTGTCAACCCTGTATTTTTTAGTCAAGTATATGATTAGCTTTCGATTAAACTAGATCACTCTGAAAGATGACGTCCGACATTTTGAGCCTTGATTTGCTAGTATTTTCATTGTATAACCACGGTTTTGTATGGCTAAATATGCACATTTTCGAACAAACTCTATATGTATGTTGTAAAATGATGTTACAGGAGTGTCATCGGAAGAATTCTGAGAAGGTTAGTGAAAAAATTAATATATTTTGGCGATGATTACGTTATAGCTCTCTTTGGCTTGAATCGATGCTCTGGTAACGTTTGCACATGTGGTATGCTAACTTATCGATTTATTGTGTTTTCGCTGTAAAACGCTTAGAAAATCTGAAATATTGTCTGAAATCACAAGATCTGGGTCTTTCCATTGCTATGCTTTGTCTATTCTTATGAAATGTTTTATGATGAGTAAATTGGTCATACACGTTGCTCTCTATAGTAATTCTAGTCGAGTTGTGATGGTCGGTGCAATTGTAAACTGTGATTTCTACCTGAAATATGCACTTTTTTCTAACAAAACCTATCCTATACCATAAATATGTTATCAGACTGTCTTCTGATGAGGTTTTTTATTGGTTATTGGCTATCAATATCTTAGTTTAGCCGAATTGGTGATAGCTACTGGTGGAGAGAAAAAATGGTGGACAAAGAAATTGTGTATTTTGCTAACGTGTTTAGCTAATAGATTTACATATTGTGTCTTCCCTGTAAAACATTTTAAAAATCTGAAATGGTGGCTTTATTCACAAGATCTGTATCTTTCATCTGGTGTCTTGGACTTGTGATTTAATGATATTTAGATGCTACTATCTACTTGTGAAGCTATGCTAGCTATGCTAATCAGTGTGTGTGGGGGGGTGGGGGGTGATCCCGGACCCGGGGTAGAGGCTCGTGAAAGGTTAACTTGATGTTAAGTTTATGCAGTTTTACTGCGGGTTACATTTAAAAAAGCCACGTTGGACAGGATTACCTACACATACTGACCAGCTCAAATAGACAGAAGCATGCTATATGGCTGACCAATCCAAACTCATCTCTCGGCATGTCCAGCCCACTCATTATCTTGCTTGCTTTTTCCATGGCTAAAACAACTAGGCTAGTAATTTAACAATTGTAGTTGTTTTTAAAGATGGCATACACGTTTGTTATTAAGGCACATGAAAGTTCACATGTTCGAGAAGGCAATTCTGCCAAAAAACACAGTTTACATTCAAACGGTTCTCCTGTGAAATAGTGACCCGCGACATACACCTAGTTTCCTGAAATTGGTCACAAATGACTGATGATTGGCTGAGAGAAATTGATGATAAAAAGACTGTAGGAGCTTTTTTGTTAGACTTCAGTGCGCCTTTAAACATTATCGATGACAAGGAGAAAACAGGTTTACCCCATAATGACAAGGAGAAAACAGGTTTACCCCATAATGACAAGGAGAAAACAGGTTTACCCCATAATGACAAGGAGAAAACAGGTTTACCCCATAATGACAAGTAGAAAACAGGTTTACCCCATAATGACAAGGAGAAAACAGGTTTACCCATAATGACAAGGAGGAAACAGGTTTACCCATAATGACAAGGAGAAAACAGGTTTACCCATAATGACAAGGAGAAAACAGGTTTACCCCATAATGACAAGGAGAAAACAGGTTTACCCCATAATGACAAGGAGAAAACAGGTTTACCCCATAATGACAAGGAGAAAACAGGTTTACCCCATAATGACAAGGAGAAAACAGGTTTACCCATAATGACAAGGAGAAAACAGGTTTACCCCATAATGACAAGGAGAAAACAGGTTTACCCCATAATGACAAGGATAAAACAGGTTTACCCCATAATGACAAGGAGAAAACAGGTTTACCCATAATGACAAGGAGAAAACAGGTTTACCCATAATGACAAGGAGAAAACAGGTTTACCCCATAATGACAAGGAGAAAACAGGTTTACCCCATACTGACAAGGAGAAAACAGGTTTACCCATAATGACAAGGAGAAAACAGGTTTACCCATAATGACAAGGATAAACAGGTTTACCCATAATGACAAGGAGAAAACAGGTTTACCCCATAATGACAAGGAGAAAACAGGTTTACCACATAATGACAAGGAGAAAACAGGTTTACCCATAATGACAAGGAGAAAACAGGTTTTTAGACATTTCTGCAAATGTATTAAAAATTAAAACCAGAAATATCTTATTTAGATAAGTATTCAGCCCCTTTGCTTTGAGACTTGAAAATGAGCTCAGGTGATCAGGTCCTGTTTCCATTGATCATCCTTGAGATGTTCCTACAACTTGATATCGAGACCACCTGTGGTAAATTCAATTGATTGGACATTATTTGGAAAAGCACACACCTCTCTATATAATTCCCACAATTGACAGTGCATGTCAGAGCAAAAAAACAAGCCATTAGGTTAAAGGAGTTGTCTGTAGAGCTCCGAGACAGGATTGTGTCGAGGCACAGACCTGGGAAAATTTCTGCAGCATTGAAGGTCCCCAAGAACACAGTAACCCCCATCATTCTTAAATGGAAGAAGTGTGACTCTTCACCAAGACTCTTCAAAGAGTTGGCCCCAAGAACCTTCTTGGAGATGACCAAGAACCTGATGGTCACTCTGACAGAGCTCAAGAGTTCCTCTGTGGTGATGGGAGAAACTTCCAGAAGGACAACCATCTCTGCAGCACTCCACCAATCAGGCCGTTATGGTAGAGTTGCCCGCCGGAAGCAAGTCCTCAGTAAAAGGCACATGACAGCGCGCTTGGAGTTTGCCTAAAGGCACCTAAAGGAATCAGACCATGAGAAACAAGATTATCTGGTCTGATGAATCAAAGATTGAACTCTTTAGCCTGAATACCAAGTGTCCCGTCTGGAGAAAACCTGGAACCATCCCTATGGTGAAACATGGTGGTGGCAGCATAATGCTGTGGGGATGTTTTTCAGCAGCATGGATTTGGGAGACTAGTCAGGATCGAGGGAAAGGTGAACAGAGCAATGTACAGTGAGATCCTTGATGAAAACCTACTCCAGAGCGCTCAGGACCTCAGACTGGGGCGAAGGTTCACCTTCCAACAAGACAACGACCCTAAGCACACAGCCAAGACAACGCAGGAGTGGCTTCGGGACAAGTCTCTGAATGTCCTTGAGTGGTCCAGCCAGAGCCCGGACTTGAACAAGATCGAACACCTCTGGAGAGACCTGAAAATAGCTGTGCAGCGACGCTCCCCATCCAACCTGACAGAGCTTGAGAAGATCTGTAGAGAAGAATGTGAGGAACACACCAAATTCAGGTGTGCCAAGCTTGTAGCGTCATACCCAAGAAGACTCTAGGCTGTAATCGCTGCCAAAGGTGCTTTATTAAGCAAGTATTGAGTAAAGGGTCTGAATATTTATGGAAATATATATTTTTATTTTATTCTTTATTTGTAATAAATTAGCTAAATGTTCCAAAAACCAGTTTTTGCTTCGTAATTATTGGGTATTTATTGTGTGTAGATTGATGAGGGAAAAAAAAATATATATTTTAGAATAAGGCTGTTGCGTAACAAAATGTGGAAAAAGTCAAGCTTTCTGAATACCTTCCGAAGGCACTGTATAACTGCCTTAATGTTGCCGGACCCCAGGAACTAATGGGGATCCATAATAAACCCCAGGAAGTGTAGCTGCTGCCTTGGCAGGAACTAATGGGGATCCATAATAAACCCCAGGAAGTGTAGCTGCTGCCTTGGCAGGAACTAATGGGGATCCATAATAAACCCCAGGAAGAGTAGCTGCTGCCTTGGCAGGAACTAATGGGGATCCATAATAAACCCCAGGAAGAGTAGCTGCTGCCTTGACAGGAACTAATGGGGATCCATAACAAACCCCAGGAAGAGTAGCTGCTGCCTTGGCAGGAACTAATGGGGATCCATAATAAACCCCAGGAAGAGTAGCTGCTGCCTTGGCAGGAACTAACGGGGATCCATAATAAACCCAAGGAATAGTAGCTGCTGCCTTGGCAGGAACTAATGAGGATCCATGTCTAGGAAGATATCAGGCCTGTGTCATGTCTAGGAAGATGTCAGCCCTGTGTCATGTCTAGGAAGATGTCAGCCCTGTGTCATGTCTAGGAAGATGTCAGCCCTGTGTCATGTCTAGGAATATATCAGCCCTGTGTCATGTCTAGGAATATATCAGCCCTGTGTCATGTCTAGGAATATATCAGCCCTGTGTCATGTCTAGGAAGATGTCAGCCCTGTGTCATGTCTAGGAATATATCAGTTCTGTGTCCTGTCTAGGAAGATGTCAGCCCACTAAATCCACGTTTCATCATCATTGTAAAGCCCTAGTTATTGTGTTGCTTTGACAAAGTCAGTTTTGGAGAGGATTATTGAATGATTCATTTATCAAATCAAATTTTATTAGTCACATACACATGGTTAGCAGATGTTAATGCGAGTGTAGCGAAATGCTTGTGCTTCTAGTTCCGACAATGCAGTAATAACCAACAAGTAATCTAACCTAACAATTCCACAACTACTACCTTACACACACACACAAGTGTAAAGGGATAAAGAATATGTACATAAAGATATATGAATGAGTGGTGGTACAGAACGGCATGGCAGATGCAGTAGATGGTATAGAGTACGGTATATACATATGAGATGAGTACTGTAGGGTATGTAAACATAAAGTGGCATAGTTTAAAGTGGCTAGTGGTACATGTATTACATAAAGATGGCAAGATGCAGTAGATGATATAGAGTACAGTATATACATATGAGATGGGTAATGTAGGGTATGTAAACATTATATTAAGTGGCATTGTTTAAAGTGGCTAGTGGTACATTTTTACATAATTTCCATCAATTCCCATTTTTAAAGTGGCTGGAGTTGAGTCAGTATGTTGGCAGCGGCCGCTAAATGTTAGTGGTGGCTGTTTAACAGTCTGATGGCCTTGAGATAGAAGCTGTTTTTCAGTCTCTCGGTCCCTGCTTTGATGCACCTGTACTGACCTCGTCTTCTGGATGATAGCGGGGTGAACAGGCAGTGGCTTGGGTGGTTGTTGTCCTTGATGATCTTTATGGCCTTCCTGTGACATCGGGTGGTGTAGGTGTCCTGGAGGGCAGGTAGTTTGCCCCTGGTGATGCGTTCTGCAGACCTCACTACCCTCTGGAGAGCCTTACGGTTGTGGGCGGAGCAGTTGCCGTACCAGGCGGTGATACAGCCCGACAGGATGCTCTCGATTGTGCATCTGTAGAAGTTTGTGAGTGCTTTATGTGACAAGCCGAATTTCTTCAGCCTCCTGAGGTTGAAGAGGCGCTGCTGCGCCTTCTTCACAACGCTGTCTGTGTGGGTGGACCAATTCAGTTTGTCCGTGATGTGTACACCGAGGAACTTAAAACTTTCCACCTTCTCCACTACTGACCCGTCGATGTGGATAGGGGGGTGCTCCCTCTGCTGTTTCCTGAAGTCCACAATCATCTCCTTTGTTTTGTTGACGTTGAGTGTGAGGTTATTTTCCTGACACCACACTCCGAGGGCCCTCACCTCCTCCCTGTAGGCCGTCTCGTCGTTGTTGGTAATCAAGCCTACCACTGTAGTGTCATCCGCAAACTTGATGATTGAGTTGGAGGCGTGCATGGCCACGCAGTCGTGGGTGAACAGGGAGTACAGGAGAGGGCTCAGAACGCACCCTTGTGGGGCCCCAGTGTTGAGGATCAGCGGGGTGGAGATGTTGTTACCTACCCTCACCACCTGGGGGCGGCCCGTCAGGAAGTCCAGGACCCAGTTGCACAGGGCGGGGTCGAGACCCAGGGTCTCGAGCTTGATGACGAGTTTGGAGGGTACTATGGTGTTAAATGCTGAGCTGTAATCGATGAACAGCATTCTCACATGGGTATTCCTCTTGTCCAGATGGGTTAGGGCAGTGTGCAGTGTGGTTGCGATTGCGTCGTCTGTGGACCTATTGGGTCGGTAAGCAAATTGGAGTGGGTCTAGGGTGTCCGGTAGGGTGGAGGTGATATGGTCCTTGACTAGTCTCTCAAAGCACTTCATGATGACGGAAGTGAGTGCTACGGGGCGGTAGTCGTTTAGCTCAGTTACCTTAGCTTTCTTGGGAACAGGAACAATGGTGGCCCTCTTGAAGCATGTGGGAACAGCAGACTGGGATAAGGATTGATTGAATATGTCCGTAAACACACCAGCCAGCTGGTCTGCGCATGCTCTGAGGACGCGGCTGGGAATGCCGTCTGGGCCTGCAGCCTTGCGAGGGTTAACACGTTTAAATGTTTTACTCACCTCGGCTGCAGTGAAGGAGAGCCCGCAGGTTTTGGTAGGGGGCCGTGTCAGTGGCACTGTATTGTCCTCAAAGCGGGCAAAAAAGTTGTTTAGCCTGTCTGGGAGCAAGACATCCTGGTCCGCGACGGGGCTGGTTTTCTTTTTGTAATCCGTGATTGACTGTAGACCCTGCCACATACCTCTTGTGTCTGAGCTGTTGAATTGCGACTCGATTTTGTCTCTGTACTGGGACTTAGCCTGTTTGATTGCCTTGCGGAGAGAATAGCTACACTGTTTGTATTCGGTCATGCTTCCGGTCACCTTGCCCTGGTTAAAAGCAGTGGTTCGCGCTTTCAGTTTCACGCGAATGCTGCCGTCAATCCACGGTTTCTGGTTTGGGAATGTTTTAATCGTTGCTGTGGGTACGACATCGTCAATGCACTTCCTAATGAACTCGCTCACCGAATCAGCATATTCGTCAATATTGTCGTTGGACGCGATGCGGAACATATTCCAATCCGCGTGATCGAAGCAGTCTTGAAGCGTGGATTCAGATTGGTCGGACCAGCGTTGAACAGACCTGAGCGCGGGAGCTTGTTGTTTGAGTTTCTGTTTGTAGGCTGGAATCAACAAAATGGAGTCGTGGTCAGCTTTTCCGAAAGGGGGGCGGGGGAGGGCCTTATATGCGTCGCGGAAATTAGTATAACAATGATCTAGGGTTTTCCCAGCCCTGGTAGCACAATCGATATGCTGATAGAATTTAGGGAGTTTTGTTTTTAGATTAGCCTTGTTAAAATCCCCAGCTACGATGAATGCAGCCTCAGGGTGTGTGGTTTCCAGTTTACAAAGAGTCAGATAAAGTTCGTTCAGGGCCATCGATGTGTCTGCTTGGGGGGGAATATATACGGCTGTGATTATGATTGAAGAGAATTCCCTTGGTAGATAATGCGGTCGACATTTGATTGTGAGGAGTTCTAGATCAGGTGAACAGAATGACTTGAGTTCCTGTGTGTTGTTATGATGATCACACCACTTCTCGTTAATCATAAGGCATACCCCCCCGCCCCTCTTCTTACCGGAAAGATGTTTGTTTCTGTCGGCGCGATGCATGAAGAAACCAGCTGGCTGCACCGACTCCGTTAGCGTCCCTTGAGTTAGCCATGTTTCCGTGAAGCAGAGCACGTTGCAATCCCTGATGTCTCTCTGGAATGCTACCCGTGCTCGGATTTCATCAACCTTATTGTCAAGAGACTGGACATTGGCGAGTAGTATGCTAGGGAGTGGAGCGCGATGTGCCCGTCTCCGAAGCCTGACCACGAGACCGCCTCGTTTGCCCCTTTTTCGGCGTCGCACAGGGTCGCCGGCTGGGATCAGATCCATTGTATTGGGTGGAAGGCAAAACACTGGATCCGTTTCGGGAAAGTCATATTCCTGGTAGGAACGATGATGAGTTGACGTTAATCGTATATTCAGTAGTTCCTCCCGACTGTATGTAATGAAACCTAAGATTACCTGGGGTACCGATGTAAGAAATAACACATAAAAAAACAAAATACTGCATATTTTCCAAGGAACGCGAAGCGAGGCGGCCATCTCTTTTCGGCGCCGGAAGTAGTTTTTAAATTCAACGTGAACTCTCGTTTTAATATGGTGAAACTATTTCTTTAAACAAAAATTTAATAAATTAACATTGAACATCTAGTTAGATCACAGTGTAAAAGCAGGGGAGCTGGTTCTACTTTTTGTCCATGTTCTGGTGTTTTGTGGTGGGACACTGAGTGGGTCTAGAATAACATGTTTAAGCAATTACACATCTTGTAAAACTTGCATTCAATTGCCACTCCCTGTTGCATACAACAAGCTGCCATTGCCCCTGTCACGAGGGGATTTATGGCTGATTTAAGATTAAATCGTAAACCCTGTTACTTTAATAGGCACTATAACACTATAGTAATTGTTTTATTTAACCTCATGAGATGGGGACAATACGTTTTTCATGAAGTTGAACATGTGCGCTCTTTATGATAGAATCTTTTAATTAGGTGAAATGAAAATGGTATTTTGACCAACTTTCACTTTGCAAAAGGTGGACCTACCATATTAATCCCCCTCTCTTTCTCCTCACTCCCTCTCTTTCTCTCTCTCCCCTCTTTCTCCTCCCCTCTCTCTCTTTCTCTCTCTCTCTCCTCTTTCTCCTCCCTCTCTCTCTTTCTCCTACCTCTCTCCCCTCTTTCTCCTCCCTCCCTCTCTCTCTTTCTCTCTCTTTCTCTTCTCCCTCTCTCTCTTTCTCTTCTCCCCCCTCTCTTTCTCCTCCCTCTCTCTCTTTCTCCCATCTTTCTCCTCCCTGTCTCTCTCTCTCTCTCTCTCTCCTCTTTCTCCTCCCTCTCTCTCTTTCTCTTCCCTCTCTCTCGTTCTCTCTCTCCCCTCTTTCTCCTCCCTCTCTCTCTTTCTCTCTCTCTCTCTCTTCTCTCTCTCTCTCTCTTTCTCCTATCTTTCTCCCCTCTTTTTCCTCCCTCTCTCTTCTCCCTCTCTCTTCCCCTTTTTCTCCTCCCCCCTATCTCTTTCTCCCCCCCCCACCCTCAATTCAATTGAATTAAAATGGCTTTATTTGTATGGGAAACGTATGTTTACATTGCCAAAGCAAATGGAATAGACAATCAACAAAAGGGAAATAAACAAGGGAAGCATTAGTAAACATTACACTCACAATTTTTTTTTAAAGAATATAAACATTTGAAATGTTATATTATTGGCTATGTACAGCGTTGTAACAATGATGCAAGTAGTTGAACTATGAAAGGAATATTAAATAAACAGATAAATATAGGTTGTATTTAAAATGGTGTTTGTGCTTCACTGGTTTCCCTTTTCTCATGGCAACGGACCACACATCTTGCTGCGGTGATTGCACACTCCGGTATTTCACCTAACAGATATGGGAGTTTATCAATGTTTGATTTGTTTTCAAATTTGTTGTGGGTCTGTGTGATCTGAGGGAAATGTGTGTCTCTAATGTGGTCAAACATTTGGCAGGAGGTTAGGAAGTGCAGTTCAGTTTCCACCTCATTTTGTGGGCAGTGTGCACATCTGCCGATGGCTATCAGGAATCAAGGTAAGACCCAGATGCAGACTGTCGCAGTAACAATGTTTATTGTGGCAACAGGGGCAGGCAAAGACAGGTCAAGGCAGGCAGGGGTCGAAAATCCAGGGTAAGGAAAATGTACAGGACGGCAGGCGGACTTAGGGTCAGGCAGAGAAGTCAGGCTGGCGGGTACAGGGTCAGGACAGGCAAAGGTCAACAACCAGGAGGACGAGGAAAGAGAGGCTGGAAAATGAAAGGAGCTGACAGGAGAACGCTGGTTAGCTTGAACGAACAAGACGAACTGGCAACAAACAGACAGAGAACACAGGTATAAATACACTGGGGATAATAAGGAAAATGGACGACACCTGGAGGGGGGTGGAGACAAGCACAAGGACAGGTGAAACAGATCAGGGCGTGACAATGGCAACCTCTCTCAATAGCAGGGCTATGCACACTACATCTGTACATAGTCAAGGTTTTTCTTAATTTTGGGTCAGTCACATTGGTCAGGTATTCTGCCACTGTGTACTCTCTGTTTAGGGCCAAATAGTGTTCCAATGTGCTCTGTTTTTTGGTTGATTCCTTATAGTGTGTCAAATAGTTATCTTTTTGTTTTCTCATGATTAGGTTGAGTATCAATATGTTGCTGTCCTGGGGCTCTGTTGGGTCTGTTTGTGTTTGTGAACAGAGCCCCAGGACCAGCTGGCTGAGAGGCCTCTTCTCCAGGTTCATCTCTCTGTAGGTGATGCTTTGTTATTGAAAGTTTGGGAATCTCTTCCTTTTAGGTGGTTGTAGAATTTAACGGCTCTTTTCTGGATTTCGATCATTAGTGGGTATCGGGCTAATTGTTTGTTTGGGATTTTGTGTTGTACCCTAAGTATATTTTTAGCAGAATTCTGCATGCAGAGTCTCAATTGGGTGTTTGTCCCATTTTGTGATTTCTTGGTTGGTGAGTGGACCCCAGACCTCACAACCATAAAGGGCAATGTGTTATTTAACTGATTGAAGTATTTTTAGCCAGACCCTAATTGAGATGTTGAGTTTTATGTTCCTTTTGATGGCGTAGAAGGCCCTTCTTGCCTTGTCTCTCAGATCAATCACAGCCTAGTGGAAGTTACCTGTGGTGTTGATGTTTAGGCCGAGGTATGTATAGTTTTTTGTGTGCTCTATGGCAACAGTTTCTAGAATTTCTATTTGTTGTCCTGGCAACTGGACATTTTTTGGAACACCATTATTTTTGTCTTACTGAGATTTACTGTCAGGGCCCAGGTCTGACAGCATCTGTGCAGAAGATCTAGGTGCTGCTGTAGGCCCTCCTTAGTTGGGGACAGAAGCACCAGATCATCAGCAAACAGTAGACATTTGACTTCAGATTCTAGTAGGCTGAGGCTGGGTGCTGCAGACTGTTCTAGTGCCCTCGCCAATGCGTTGATATATATGTTGAAGCGGGTGGGACTTATGCTGCATCCCTGTCTCAACCCCCAGCCCTGTGGAAAGAAATGTGTATGTTTTTTTGCGAATTTTAACTGCACACATTTGTTTTTAGTTGTACCAGTGGAGGCTGGTGACATGACAAATTGAGGAGGATTGGAGACCCACAGTATAGGCGCGGAACGCACGTGATGACATAGTGTATTTAAAAAATAGTCAAAGAATAATTATTTTAACCTAAAGCATTTAATAAATAAATTTATAGTACAATATTATGGAGAAGGAATGAGAGGGATACTTACAGTACACAACGTTGGGAAGGGATCACAGCAGTGATTGAATGAGGGTATGAGGCTTGAGTTGAGGTGTTCAGAGGCTTGACTTCAGTGCAGGACAGGATTTGACTGGGAAGACAAAAAACAATAACACAACACACTACACAGTGAGAAAAAAGAGCCCAGAATGAGTTAGTCCATGATGATGATGTGCAAGTAGAGATACTGGGGTGCAAAAGAGCAAGAGGATAAATAACAATATGGGGATGAGGTAGTTAGGTGGGCTATATACAGATGGGCTGTGTACAGCTGCAGCGATCGGTAAGCTGCTCTGACAGCAGTTGCTTAAAGTTAGTGAAGGAGATATAAGTCTCCAGCTTCAGTGATTTTTGCAATTCGTTCCAGTCATTGGCAGCAGAGAACTGTAAGGAAAGGCGACCAAAGTAAGTGTTGGCTTTGGGGATGACCAGTGAAATATACCTGCTGGAGCTACGTGCTACGTGTGGGTCTTGCTATGGTGACCAGTGAGCTGAGATAAGGCGGGGCTTTACAAAGATTTGTAGATGACCTGGAGTCAGTGGGTTTGGCAACAAATATGTAGCGAGGGCCAGCCAATGAGAGTATACAGGTCGCAGTGGTGGGTAGTATATGGGGCTTTGGTGACAAAACGGATGGCACTGTGATAGACTACATCCAGTTTACTGAGTAGAGTGTTGGAGGCTATTTTGTAAATGACATGGCCGAAGTCAAGGATCGGTAGGATAGTCAGTTTTACGATGGTATGTTTGGCAGCATGTGTGAAGAAGGCTTTGTTGCGAAATAGGAAGCCAATTCTAGATTTAATTTTGGATTGGAGATGTTTAATGTGAGTCTGGAAGGAGAGTTTACAGTCTAACCAGACACCTAGGTATTTATAGTTGTCCACATATTCTAAGTCAGAACTGTCCAGAGTAGTGATGCTAATCGGGTGGGCGGGTGCGGGCAGCGATCGGTTGAAGAGCATGCATTTATTTTTACTAGCGTTTAAGAGCAGTTGGAGGCAACGGAAGGAGTGTTGTATGGCATTGAAGCTTGTTTGGAGGTTAGTTAACACAGTGTCCAAAGAATAGGCCAGAAGTATACAGAATTTTGTCATCTGCGTAGAAGTGGATCAGAGAATCACCAGCAGCAAGAGCAACATCACTGATATATATAGAGAAAAGAGTCGGCCCGAGAATTGAACCCTGTGGCACCCCCATAGACTGCCAGAGATCCGGACAACAGGCCCTCCGATTTGACACACTGAACTCTATCAGAGAAGTAGTTGGTGAACCAGGCGTGGCAGTCATTTGAGAAACCAAGAATGTTGAGTCTGCCGATAAGAATTCGGTGATTGACAGAGTCGAAAGCCTTGGCCAGGTCGATGAAGACGGCTGCACAGTACTGACTTTTATCGATGGCGGTTATGCTATCGTTTAGGACCTTGAGCGTGGCTGAGGTGCACCCGTGACCAGCTCGGAAACCAGATTGCATAGCGGAGAAGGTACGGTGGGATTCGAAATGGTCGGTGATCTGTTTGTTAACTTGGCTTTCGAAGATCTTAGAAAGGCAGGGCAGGATGGATATAGGTCTGTAACAGTTTGGGTCTTCAGTTAATGTCAGGAGAGTTGACAATGGTAGTGGGGTAGAGCTGTCATCACCTTTTAATCAGGGAACATGATTAAATAAAGCCCTGATCATCCACATATCTGATGATAACTGCTCCTTGTAGTTGTTAGTGCAACTTTCTGTTTCTCTAAAAGCTTGTTTTCAAGCCGCTTGAGAACATCCCTGGTTCTTTTTCTCGTTGTGTTACGCAGTTTGACTACGCAGACCTTCGTCATGATCGATGCGGCATTTTTCCAGAATCTTGAATCTGATGTAGGCATTTATATGTTCCCTGCTTTTGTTTTGCCGTTTAGCTGAACGATCAATGTTTCTTTAGGTCACTGAACCCCTCTTTTCCTACTGAAGTTAGCAATGCAAATTGAAATAAATTGCTCTAATTGGACACAAAAATAAAGTTCTAAAAACAAGAAAACAGTTTATAATCTACCTCCTCCATGTCCTCTAATGGATAGACTCTTTTGAATTGAAAAGAAAATGCCCAACTATCACTTTTCAATCTCTATCCAATAATGTCACCAAATCACCAAGCTTCTCAACACATTTAACCCCCACCCCATAATGCTGTGTTGCACAACCCCAATACAACACACTAGGTTCGTTCTTTGATCCTAATCCTATGAATGGATGGACAGCATGTCAGTTCATACTGCAAAAGCTTTGATTGGTTGGAGGACATCCTCCGGAAGTGGTCATAATTACCATGTACTGTCTATCGAAGGGGGTGAGGCCTACGAGCCTCCTAGGTTTTGTATTGAAGTCAATGTACACATAGGAGGATGGAAGCTAGCTGTCCTCCGGCTACCCCATGGTGCTACCCTACAGTGTTGTTGAGGCTACTGTAGACCTTCATTGCAAACCAGTGTTTTTTAATCAATTATTTGATGTAATCCATATATTTAGTATAATTTTATCTAAAAAGGATAACTTTCACTATAAAAAAAAAGAAAGAAATTTCACTGAGGAGGATGATCCTCCCCTTCCTCTGAGGATCCTCCAATGTTGTGTACGTGTATTGTATAATGTCATATGCTTTCCCCCCAACACCACTTTCCATCAATTTGTATAGCAAACCCTCATGGCAAATTAAGTCAAAATGCTTTTTTGTTTTGTTTTTAATGGTCAATAATTGTATGCAGCGTGTATACGTGGTCTGTCGTACGGTATTTTGGTAAGAAGCCATTTTGACATTTGCTCATTTGCTCAGTTCATTGTTTTCACTAAGGAAATGTTGGACTCTAGCTCATCCAATGTAATTGGTGAATCCTGTGGGTTCTGGTAGTCTTTAATAGCTGATTCTACGTTTTGTAATTTATAATGTGTATGTTTTTGCTGTTTGCTCTTTGTTATATGGCTGAAAGAAGTTGGAGAAGTGGTTTATCCATACATCTCTGTTTTGGGAAGATGGCTCTTTGTGCTGTTGTTAGTTTAGTGTTTTCCAATTTTCCCAGAAGTGATTTGATTCAATGGAATCTTCAATCACATTGAGCTGTTTTCTGACGTGCTGTTCCCTCATTTTCCGTAGTGTATTTCTATATTGTTTTAGTGATTCACCATAGTGAAGGCGTAAGCTAAGGCATTTTGGTTCTCTGTGTTTTTGGTTGGATAGTTTTCTCAGTTGGATAGTTTTCTGTTAAGTTTTTACATTCTCTATCAAACCATTTCTCATTGTTGTTAGTCATCTTAGGTTTTCTGCCAGAATTTAAATTTGACATGTTAGCTGATAGATCAAATATACTGTTTAGGCTTCCTACTGCTAAGTTTACACTTTCACTATTGCATGACATTTTTTTGTGCAGGACATTGTCTAAAAGGGATAGCATTTGCTGTTGGCCAATTGTTTTTTGGTAGGTTTCTACACTAACCATGTAGTTGTCATACCAGGCGGTGATGTAATCGGTCAGGATGCTCTCGATGGTGCAGCTGTATAACTTTTTGAGGATCTGGGGACCCATGCCAAATCTTTTCAGTCTCTTGAGGTGGATAATATTTTGTTGTGCCCTCTTCATGACTGTCTTGGTGTGTTTGGACCATGTTAGATCGTTGGTGATGTGGACACCAAGGAACTTGAAACTCTCGACCCGCTCCACTACAGGCCCGTCGATGTTAACGGGGGCCTGTTCGGCCCGCCTTTTCCTGTAGTCCACGATCAGTTCCTTTGTCTTATTCACATTGAGGGAGAGGTTGTTGTCCTGGCACCACGCTGCCAGTTCTCTGCCTCATCGTTGTCGGTGATCAGGCCTACCACTGTTGTGTTGTCAGCAAACTTAATGATGGTGTTGGAGTCGTGTTTGGCCACGTAGTCGTGGATGAGGGAGTACAGGATGGGACTAAGTACACACCCCTGAGGGGCTCCAGTGTTGAGGATCAGCGTAGCAGATGTGTTGTTGTCTACCCTTACCACCTGGGGGCGGCCTGTCAGGAAGTCCAGGATCCAGTTGCAGAGGGAGGTGTTTAGTCCCAGGGTCCTTAGCTTAGTGATGAACTTCGTGGGCACTATGGTATTGAACTCTGAACCGTAGTCAATTCTCAGCAAACTCACATAGGTGTTCCTTTTGTCCAGGTGGGAAAGGGCAGTGTGGAGTTCAATTGAGATTGCATCATCTGTGGATCTGTTGGGGCGGTATGCAAATTGGAGTTGGTCTAGAGCAGGGGTGTCAAAGTCAAATGGACGGAGGGCCAAATAAAAAATTTAGCTACAAGCCGAGGGCCGGACTGTTCGAATGTTCATTGAAAATTTTTTAAATGACGCATATAGTCTAGTGAACCTAATTGAACCTACTGAAAACCTAACAAATATATTCCAATATGATCAGATAAATAAAGCAATATTTTCTTATGGCTCTGTCAGTAATCTTTAATTTTCAACAGACACAAAAGACAAATTTCCTTTATATAAAAATCCCCATAACATGAACATTAAATGAAAGAAACCGGTATTCAAGGCACCATCAGTAGCCTATATTTTCTATTTTAGCAAAAGTGGGCTAAATTTACTTCAAAGAAAAAAACAATAATAGCAATTTTCTATCATCCACTCAACTGAAATATTTTTAAAATATAATTGGATTGAAATACAATAAAATAAAGTGCAAAAATCTATTAATCAAAAACAACACTTTGTTTAAGGAGAAGTAACATGCAGTGAAAACAAATATTAAACTTTAACTTTTAAACTTGAACTGAGTAAAAACTCTAAATATGTGATTGCACAGTAATGTTCACTTGTTTGAGGTTGAGGGTGATACTTGGTGGTGTCCCATCTTTTCCACAAGTTCATCAATGTTCGGGGTAAGGCTCTGAGCTGAGGAAATCCTCAGAATTGAGTGGAGGTGTTCAGCAGTAAGTCGACTTCTGTGTGATGTTTTGTTCAGGTTCATCAAAGAAAACAGTTGTTCACACAGGTATGTGCTGCCAAACATAGACAACGTTTGAGCAGCCTGGATGCGCAGCTGGGGCATTGTGTCGGGGAGGAAACGGGCGAACTCCGCAGCACCCACTGCCGCATATTTTGCCCTCAGTGCATCATTGCATTGGAGGTCAATCAACTCCATTTGGAGGTTTGGTGGTGAGCTTTCCACGTCAACAGCAAATGGGTTACCGAGCAGTTCCAACCTGCTTTTTTGTGCTTCAAAGTCAGCAAATCGGCGTCGAAAGTCAGCGGCAAGCATACCTATTTTATCAGCCAACTGTGCGCTCGGGAACGCACTGGTAGAGAGCTTCTCTTTCATGGTCTGGCAGCTGGGAAAGTGGCTCAAATTTTCTTTCCGCATCTGCGTCTCCCACAGAGTCAGTTTGGTTTTAAATGCCTTCACTGTACTGTACATATCAGAGATGACATGATCCCGACCCTGCAGCTGCAAGTTCATTGCATTCAGATGACTCGTAATGTCACACAGAAAAGCCATTTCACACAGAAACATTTCGTCTCGGAGTTGTGTTGTGTCTTTCCCTTTGCTGTCCAAGAACAGACAAATCTCCTCACGAAGCTCGAAACATCTTTGAAGCACCTTTCCCTGGCTTAGCCATCGCACCTCTGTGTGATAAGGCAAATCACCATGCTCCGTTTCTAACTCCGTCAGAAATGCCTTGAACTGGCGGTGATTCAAACCTTTGGCTCTGATAAAGTTAACTGTGCGCGTGATGATGCTCATTACATGCTCCATTTTCAAGGCTTTACCGCACAACGCTTCCTGGTGTATGATACAATGATAAGCTGTCAGCTCACCTGTCGCGTTTTCCTCTTGCATCTTTTCCCGTATCTTCGCCACCAGTCCGCTCCTGTGTCCACACATCGCAGGTGCTCCGTCGGTTGTCAAACCCACGAGTTTTTCCCAAGGCAGCTCCATCTCATTTACACAGCAGCCTACTGCTCGGTGCGTCACCGTTGCATTGTGGGAAATGTAGTATTGGTGCGTGTAAAAGATCTGCGGGCTGCCGGCTTGCTGCGGTCTGCGGGCCGGTTCTAATAATAAATCAAGATCATCCCAGGGGCCGGAAAAAACCTTCTCGCGGGCCGGATGTGGCCCGCGGGCCTTGACTTTGACATATATGGTCTAGAGTTTCTGGGATAATGGTGTTGATGTGGGCCATGACCAGATTTCAAAGCACTTCATGGCTACCCACATAAGTGCTACGAGGCGGTAAGGATTTAGGCAGGTTACCTTCGCTTCCTTGGGCAGAGGGACTATGGTGGTCTGCTTGAAACATGTAGGTAATACAGACTCAGTCAGGGAGAGGTTGAAAATGTCAGTGAAGACACTTGCCAGTTGGTCTGCGCATGCTTTGAGTACATGTCCTGGTAATCCATCTGGCCCCGCGGCTTTGTGAATGTTGATCTGTTAAAAGATATTGCTCACATCGGCTACCAAGAGCGTTATCACACAGTCATCCAGAACAGCTGGTGCTTTCATGCATGTTTCAGTGTTGCTTGCCTCGACCCGAGCATAAAAGGCATTTAGCTCGTCTGGTAGGCTCGCATCACTGGGCAGCTCGCGTCTGTGTTTCCCTTTGTAGTCCGTAATAGTTTTCAAGCCCTGCCACATCTGACGAGCGTCAGAGCCAATGTAGTAGGATTCAATCTTAATCCTGTATTGACGCTTTGCTTGTTTGATGGTTCGTCTGAGGGCATAACGGGATTTCTTATAGGCGTTGTTGTTTATGTTGTCGTGGTTGTGTCTAGGGGGGCATATGGGGAGGGAATACTGTCACCTTCAGGTAGGTGTTTGTCCCCTGTGTGCTGAAGGTGTCAGCCCCCCCCCCCCCCTCTCTCTCTCTCTCTCTCTCTCTCTCTCTCTCTCTGTTCTCTCTCTCTCTGTTCTCTCTCTCTCTGTTCTCTCTCTCTCTCTCTCTCTCTCTCTCTCTCTCTCTCTCTCTCTCTCTCTCTCTCTCTCTCTCTCTCTGTTCTCTCTCTCTCTTTCTCTCTCTCTCTGTTCTTTCTCTCTCTCTGTTCTCTCTTTCTCTCTCTCTCTGTTCCCTCTCTGTTCTCTCTCTCTCGATGTTCTCTCTGTCTCTCTCTGTTCTCTCTGTTCTCGCTCTCTATTCTCTCTCTCTGTTCTCTCTCTCTCTCTCTCTCTCTATCTCTCTCTCTCTCTCTATCTCTCCATGACTCATCATCAGAACTATTGGTGGTTTTCTCCCTCATTTCCCGGTCAAGGATATGCAAGCTGTAACCCTGGTTACCTCTCTCTGACTTTCATTTCCTCTCTTAAGCGTCTAATCTCCTCCCATCAGCGGCAGCATCACAAATTGCCCCCTATTACCTATATGGGGCACTACTTTTGACTAGGGTCCATAGGGAGCTACTGTATGCACTGCACTATATAGGTAATATGATGCCATTTGGGACAGGCAGGGTCTCCAGCTGAGAACCGTTCTACCTCATGTGAGGGTTGTGCTGCTGATGAACTGATAAAGGACGTCTTAACAGGAACTGCCTGTAATGTAGTAGAGGTGTTACACTGTCTGGCATAGACTTATTGGAGAGCAGAGAGACAGACAGACAGACAGACAGACAGACAGGCAGACGGACGGACAGACAGACAGACAGACAGACAGACAGACAGACAGACAGACAGACAGACAGACATTGCTTTGGCAATGTTAACATATGTTTCCCATGCCAATAAAGCCCCTTGAATTGAGAGAGAAACAGAAAGAGTGTGTCTGGATGATGGCCCACACCAGGTTGCGTAGTTGTTGATAATGATGTCTCTGTCCTGGCAAGCCGAGCAGCAGGGAACCTCTCTCTCTCTCTCTCTCAGACCATGTTTAAATGGCTGGACCTGAACACAGGGCTGAGACAGAGGGCTGACCACCACCACAGCAGCCAGACCAGTCCATGGGTGCGTTCCAAATGGCTCCCTATTCCCTTTGTAGTGCACTACTTTTGACCAGAGGCCAGGTTAAAAGATGTGCGCTATATAGGTAATAGGGTGCCATTTTGGACCCATACATTATCTGGAGCTGTATTGAATGAAGCTGTACGGCCATCAAACTACGGTCCACTGCCAGTTCAGACCCTTCAGGCTAGATGGTGAATGTTTTAGCCATGGGAAATCACTAATTCTCCTGGTACTCTTTCAACAACTACAGTAGTATGGCTCACCATAATGTTGCTATGCTACGTATATCATAGACAGTGTATACAGTTACTAGACAAGCTGAATGTATCTGTTCCAGCCTAGCCAGGGTTCAGCCATGGTGGAGTTCTGTTACTGTAACAGGTCCGGTCTAGCCAGGGTTCAGCCATGGGAGAGTTATGTTACTGTAACAGGTTCAGGGTTCAGCCATGGGAGAGTTCTGTTACTTTAACAGGTCCAGTCTAGCCAGGGCTTAGCCATGGGATAGTTCTGTTAGTGTAACAGGTCCGGTCTAGCCAGGGTTCAGCCATGGTGGAGTTCTGTTACTGTAACAGGTCCGGTCTAGCCAGGGTTCAGCCATGGGAGAGTTATGTTACTGTAACAGGTTCAGGGTTCAGCCATGGGAGAGTTCTGTTACTTTAACAGGTCCAGTCTAGCCAGGGCTTAGCCATGGGATAGTTCTGTTACTGTAACAGGTCCGGTCTAGCCAGGGTTCAGCCATGGTGGAGTTCTGTTACTGTAACAGGTCCGGTCTAGCCAGGGTTCAGCCATGGGAGAGTTATGTTACTGTAACAGGTTCAGGGTTCAGCCATGGGAGAGTTCTGTTACTTTAACAGGTCCAGTCTAGCCAGGGCTTAGCCATGGGATAGTTCTGTTACTGTAACAGGTCCGGTCTAGCCAGGGTTCAGCCATGGGAGAGTTCTGTTACTGTAACAGGTCCGGTCTAGCCAGGGTTCAGCCATGGGAGAGTTATGTTACTGTAACAGGTCCAGGGTTCAGCCATGGGATAGTTATGTTACTGTAACAGGTCCAGTCTAGCCAGGGCTCAGCCATGGGAGACTTCTGTTACTGTAACAGGTCCAGTCTAGCCAGGGTTCAGCCATGGGAGAGTTATGTCCTGTAACAGGTCCGGTCTAACCAGGGTTCAGCCATGGGATAGTTCTGTTACTGTAACAGGTCCAGTCTAGCCAGGGCTCAGCCATCGGAGAGTTATGTTACTGTAACAGGTCCAGGGATCAGCCATCGGAGAGTTATGTTACTGTAACAGGTCCAGGGCTCAGCCATCGGAGAGTTATGTTACTGTAACAGGTCCAGGGATCAGCCATGGTGGAGTTCTGTTACTGTAACAGGTCCGGTCTAGCCAGGGTTCAGCCATGGGAGAGTTATGTTACTGTAACAGGTTCAGGGTTCAGCCATGGGAGAGTTATGTTACTTTAACAGGTCCAGTCTAGCCAGGGCTTAGCCATGGGATAGTTCTGTTACTGTAACAGGTCCGGTCTAGCCAGGGTTCAGCCATGGTGGAGTTCTGTTACTGTAACAGGTCCGGTCTAGCCAGGGTTCAGCCATGGGAGAGTTATGTTACTGTAACAGGTTCAGGGTTCAGCCATGGGAGAGTTCTGTTACTTTAACAGGTCCAGTCTAGCCAGGGCTTAGCCATGGGATAGTTCTGTTACTGTAACAGGTCCGGTCTAGCCAGGGTTCAGCCATGGTGGAGTTCTGTTACTGTAACAGGTCCGGTCTAGCCAGGGTTCAGCCATGGGAGAGTTATGTTACTGTAACAGGTTCAGGGTTCAGCCATGGGAGAGTTCTGTTACTTTAACAGGTCCAGTCTAGCCAGGGCTTAGCCATGGGATAGTTCTGTTACTGTAACAGGTCCGGTCTAGCCAGGGTTCAGCCATGGGAGAGTTCTGTTACTGTAACAGGTCCGGTCTAGCCAGGGTTCAGCCATGGGAGAGTTATGTTACTGTAACAGGTCCAGGGTTCAGCCATGGGATAGTTATGTTACTGTAACAGGTCCAGTCTAGCCAGGGCTCAGCCATGGGAGACTTCTGTTACTGTAACAGGTCCAGTCTAGCCAGGGTTCAGCCATGGGAGAGTTATGTCCTGTAACAGGTCCGGTCTAACCAGGGTTCAGCCATGGGATAGTTCTGTTACTGTAACAGGTCCAGTCTAGCCAGGGCTCAGCCATCGGAGAGTTATGTTACTGTAACAGGTCCAGGGATCAGCCATCGGAGAGTTATGTTACTGTAACAGGTCCAGGGCTCAGCCATCGGAGAGTTATGTTACTGTAACAGGTCCAGGGATCAGCCATGGTGGAGTTCTGTTACTGTAACAGGTCCGGTCTAGCCAGGGTTCAGCCATGGGAGAGTTATGTTACTGTAACAGGTTCAGGGTTCAGCCATGGGAGAGTTCTGTTACTTTAACAGGTCCAGTCTAGCCAGGGCTTAGCCATGGGATAGTTCTGTTACTGTAACAGGTCCGGTCTAGCCAGGGTTCAGCCATGGTGGAGTTATGTTACTGTAACAGGTCCGGTCTAGCCAGGGTTCAGCCATGGGAGAGTTATGTTACTGTAACAGGTTCAGGGTTCAGCCATGGGATAGTTCTGTTACTTTAACAGGTCCAGTCTAGCCAGGGCTTAGCCATGGGATAGTTCTGTTACTGTAACAGGTCCGGTCTAGCCAGGGTTCAGCCATGGGAGAGTTCTGTTACTGTAACAGGTCCGGTCTAGCCAGGGTTCAGCCATGGGAGAGTTATGTTACTGTAACAGGTCCAGTCTAGCCAGGGTTCAGCCATGGGATGCTTCAGTCATGCTTATTGAACCCAGGGCCCTGTGTTGTCATGCTTATTGAACCCAGGGCCCTGTGTTGTCATGCTTATTGAACCCAGGGCCCTGTGTTGTGTGCTTATTGAACCCAGGGCCCTGTGTTGTCATGCTTATTGAACTCAGGGCCCTGTGTTGTCATGTTTATTGAACCCAGGGCCCTGTGTTGTCATGCTTATTGAACCCAGGACCCTGTGTTGTCATGCTTATTGAACTCAGGGCCCTGTGTTGTCATGCTTATTGAACCCAGGGTCCTATGTTGTCATGCTTATTGAACCCAGGGCCCTGTGTTGTCATGCTTATTGAACCCAGGGCCCTGTGTTGTCATGCGTATTGAACCCAGGGTCATGTGTTGTCATGCTTATTGAACCCAGGGCCCTGTGTTGTCATGTTTATTGAACCCATGGCCCTGTGT
The DNA here is from genome assembly GCF_045679555.1 of Salvelinus alpinus. Classification (NCBI taxonomy): domain Eukaryota; kingdom Metazoa; phylum Chordata; class Actinopteri; order Salmoniformes; family Salmonidae; genus Salvelinus; species Salvelinus alpinus. The sequence continues at coordinate 41,466,515 of NC_092106.1, read as the reverse complement.
TGTCATGCTTATTGAACCCAGGGCCCTGTGTTGTCATGCTTATTGAACCCAGGGCCCTGTGTTGTCATGCGTATTGAACCCATGGCCCTGTGTTGTCATGCTTATTGAACCCAGGGCCCTGTGTTGTCATGTTTATTGAACCCAGGGCCCTGTGTTGTCATGCTTATTGAACCCAGGGCCCTGTGTTGTCATGCTTATTGAACCCATAATTATGATTTAATCCATTGACTCATCCTGTAAACTCCATTACAGTAGTTTAACATACTCTGACCTGTAAACTCTGTTACATTAGTTTAAGTACCTGACACAATAGATCAATGCATATTTACTTAATGGAACCTGTATCGATCCTCTGCCACATTGATGTTTCCCACGTTACTAACTCACATGTTCATACTGTGTATATGACCTTTAACCCGGAACTGATATTAGATTAAAGAGATCCTGTATGTTCTTTCTTTTCCAGCCCAGTCGTTCAAGGAGTTTTCCCAGCTACTGAACACAGTGGAAGAGGAGAGGAGACGCTTGGTAACAATTCTATTATTTCAACTATTTATATCCTCTTTACGTATGCCATGAGAAAGTGGTCATCAACTTCATTGTTCTATTTTAATTTGGTACAGATTAGATCCGTCCTATCGGTTATTGCGGTTATAGGCCTATTACAGATGTAGGATCTTAATTTGATCACTCTTTTGTTGCGGAGAATTTTCCTGTAAAGCAGGAAATGCAAACTTGTAGTGTATTTGAGTTTTAAAAAAAAGACTTCTAAAGTTTGTCATTTCAACTTTAACATTTCAGATTTGATCCGCCCCGAATGAATAATGTATTAACCCCTACACAAATGTCCATGAATTATAATCCACATACTGATTACCATTTCCTGCTGTAGAAAACTGGCTCAAATGAATACCCTACATCTGTAATGTGTAGCCAATTTTTTACGTTATAAAGTGACAGATATTGTTACTAATAGTTAGCATATAGCAGCGAACCCAGAGAGGCTGTGTAATGATGAGATCCGTAAAAACAAAAACAAAAAACATTTTCTTGTCCCATTTAAGACATTCATTTAGCGGTTAAGGTGCTTCGACTATTCTCAGATCCCACTATGTTTGTTCACCAAGTTCTCTGCTCTGAAATTATCTGGACACTTTTTCAAATAGCAAATATACCAACCCCATTATAGTTAGCTTATAGCAGCCTAGCGAGAGAGGATGCAGAATGAAGTCCAGGTCCAGGGAACGGTGCAGTAGCATGTGGCATACTAGTCTCTTCCCACAACCACACTGCAGAGCCATGACTCTGGCGAGCAAGACTAGTGGATTACTGAGCCCTTTAACTGCCTTTAACTCAGGCTGGTGTAATGGAGGCTCAACAATGCAGTTAGCCTGGTAGTGCCATAGCTATGCCAGACGTCAGTTTTTCAGCCGAACAGTGATGTCAGGCATAGCACATTCAGAGTAACTGAGTAGGTTGGCTGCCAGCGGCAATGTACTGAAACCTTTTATATTGAATTGATGTCCACATTTATTGTCAATTCCAAATGTGATTGGATGGACCATGAAAATAGCATTGTGTTGAATGATATTGTACTAGGTCACAAAAAGGCTACAACCAACCTGTATTGGATGTTATTGTAGCGTACGGTACCATGTTGTATTGTGTTCTGGCTACACCAACCCTGTACTGGATGTTATTGTAGCGTACGGTACCATGTTGCATTGTGATCTGGCTACACCAACCCTGTACTGGATGTTATTGTAGCGTACGGTACCATGTTGCATTGTGATCTGGCTACACCAACCCTGTACTGGATGTTATTGTAGCGTACGGTACCATGTTGCATTGTGATCTGGCTACACCAACCCTGTACTGGATGTTATTGTAGCGTACGGTACCATGTTGCATTGTGATCTGGCTACACCAACCCTGTACTGGATGTTATTGTAGCGTACGGTACCATGTTGCATTGTGATCTGGCTACACCAACCCTGTACTGGATGTTATTGTAGCGTACGGTACCATGTTGCATTGTGATCTGGCTACACCAACCCTCTAACCGACACCTTTACTTATCTACATATTTAAGGGACCGTCTCAAAATACACCACAGTAAATGATGTTTATAAATTGAGGAAACAGTCAATTGGTAGTTCATTCGTGGTAATCTGTTTGACCAATACAGAATAAGTAGATGAAGCCACGAAGAAGACATATTCTCATCTGAGCCACGAAGAAGAAGACTGAACTGAACTGGCTAAGCCCAGTGTTTAGGGCCTGTGACTGTCACCTTAGCCAACTCAATACGGATGTGTACCAAATGTTCCCTTTATAGTGCACTACTTTTGACCAGGGCCCATAGTGCACTATACTGGGGATAGGGTGCCATTAGGGAGGCACTCAAAAGCTATATCATTATAGTCTGTAATTATTTCTCAAACAGGAAATGCCATCGGGGGAGCGTATAAGATTTGTTTTGACAGGATGACAGGGGAATGATGTATAGGGATGGAAAGTTCCGCTACAAGAAACGGTCAGGTTTGTTTCATTTACATTACTCTGTGGTTGTGTCCAAAATGGCATCACGTTCCCTGTCCAGTGCACTACTTTAGACCAGGACCCATAGGGAATAGGGTGCTGTATGGCTGTATCTCCAACTATGTCCCAGAGAAAGGAAAGGGGTCTGTTCAAAGTGTTTTACAGAAAATAACAGCCTGTTTTCATCACCAAGAGACACAGTACGTAATGGATATATCCTGGCAAGATAAGCTATATACTGAACCAAGAGACACAGTACGTAATGGATATATCCTGGCAAGATAAGCTATATACTGAACCAAAAATATAAACGCAACATGCAACAATTCCATAGATTTTACTGACTTACAGTTCATATGAGGAAATCAGTCAATTGAAATCAATTCATTAGGCCCTAATCTATAGATGTCATATGACCTGGGAATACAGATATGCGTCTGTTGGTCACAGATACCTTAAACAAAATGGGCCTCAGGATCTCGTCGCATTATTTTCATGCATTCAAATTGCCATCGATAAAATGTAATTGTGTTCGTTGTCTGTAGTTTATGTCTGTCCCATACCATAACCCCACCGCCACCATGGGGCACTCTGTTCACAACGCTGACATCAACAAACTGCTCGTCCACACGACGCCGTACACCTGGTCTGCGGTTGTGAGGCCGGTTGGACGTACTGACACCTTTTTTCCTTTTTTTTCCTTAATTTAACCTTTTATTTAACTAGGCAAGACAGTTAAAACAAATTCTTATTTACAATGACGACCTACCCCGGCCAAACCACGGACGACGCTGGGCCAATTGTGCGCCGCCCTGTGGGAGGAGAGGGGGAGGCCGTCATTGTAAATAAGAATTTGTTCTTGACTTGCCTAGTTAAATAAAGGTTAAATACATTTAAAAAAGACAACATTCTAGCTTTACAAGTACTGTAGTGACATCTTTAGCACTGAGATGCAGTGCCTTAGACCGCTGCGCCACTCGGGAGCCCAATTCTCTAAAACAATGTCGGATGCGGCTTATGGTAGAGAAATTAACATTCAATTATTTGGCAACAGCTCTGGTGGACATTTCTCCCCTGGCGTGACTGAACACAAAGGAACACAGAGGCCTTTGAGGAGAACAAGCGCTTTCTGTCTGTGGCCACTTGTTTCATGAATTCTTGTCGTCTGAACTAAAGTCAGGCCAAAACAGCCCACATCATTCATTAGACCTGTTGTAGAAACTGCACAGCAGCACAGCACAGAACAATTGGACAACCTCACAATAAAGAACAAAGGAGGTTTGCTGTGGAAATCTCTTATTCACTTTTATATCATTACATTTTAGCACTAGAAAAGCCTGGCCTCGAGGGACCCCCCCTCTGAGCCATTGCCACGTCAACATTCTCACAGTCTAATAAATACATTTCATATATATTATTGCAAAGATAATAAATGTCATAAATGTATATCATAGAACACAATAGCATTTTCATTAGTTTATGTACCTGTAGTCTATAAATATACACCATCACAAAGATCGTTCATTATTAATGTTTAACTTCTGATCCAACAAGAGGCCCTCCCTGCCTCGACCTCTAATATCATCCACTGGTTCTGATCCAACAGGAGGCCCTCCCTGCCTCGACCTCTAATATCATCCACTGGTTTTGATCCAACAGGAGGCCCTCCCTGCCTCGACCTGTAATATCATCCACTGGTTCTGAACCAACAGGAGGCCCTCCCTGCCTCGACCTCTAATATCATCCACTGGTTCTGATCCAACAGGAGGCCCTCCCTGCCTCGACCTGTAATATCATCCACTGGTTCTGATCCAACAGGAGGCCCTTCCTGCCTCGACCTCTAATATCATCCACTGGTTCTGATCCAACAGGAGGCCCTCCCTGCCTCGACCTCTAATATCATCCACTGGTTCTGATCCAACAGGAGGCCCTCCCTGCCTCGACCTCTAATATCATCCACTGGTTCTGATCCAACAAGAGGCCCTCCCTGCCTCGACCTGTAATATCATCCACTGGTTCTGATCCAACAGGAGGCCCTCCCTGCCTCGACCTCTAATATCATCCACTGGTTCTGATCCAACAGGAGGCCCTGGTCTAAAGTAGTACACTATAGGCCCTGGTCTAAAGTAGTACCCTATAGTCCCTGGTCTAATGTAGTACCCTATGGGCCCTGGTCTATAGTAGTACACTATGGGCCCTGGTCTAATATAGTACACTATGGGCCCTGGTCTAAAGTAGTACACTATAGGCCCTGGTCTAATGTAGTACACTATGGGCCCTGTTCTAAAGTAGTACACTATATGCCCTGATCTAAAGTAGTGCACTATAGGCCCTGGTCTAAAGTAGTACACTATAGGCCCTGGTCTAAAGTAGTACACTATGGGCCCTGGTCTATAGTAGTACACTATGGGCCCTGGTCTAATGTAGTACACTATGGGCCCTGGTCTAATGTAGTACACTATGGAACCTGGTCTAAAGTAGTGCACTATAGGCCCTGGTCTAAAGTAGTACACTCTGGGCCCTGGTCTAAAGTAGTACACTATGGGCCCTGGTCTAAAGTAGTGCACTATAGGCCCTGGTCTAAAGTAGTACACTATGGGCCCTGTTTTAAAGTAGTACACTATGGGCCCTGGTCTAATGTAGTACAATATGGGCCCTGGTCTATAGTAGTACACTATAGGCCCTGGTCTAAAGTAGTACACTATGGGCCCTGGTCTAATGTAGTACAATATGGGCCCTGGTCTATAGTAGTACACTATAGGCCCTGGTCTATAGTAGTGCACTATGGGCCCTGGTCTAAAGTAGTACACAATGGGCCCTGGTCTAAAGTAGTACACTATGGGTCCTGGTCTATAGTAGTACACTTTGGCCCTGGTCTAAAGTAGTGCACTATAGGCCCTGGTCTATAGTAGTGCACTATGGGCCCTGGTCTAAAGTAGTACACTATGGGCCCTGGTCTAAAGTAGTACACTATGGGTCCTGGTCTATAGTAGTACACTTTGGCCCTGGTCTAAAGTAGTGCACTATAGGCCCTGGTCTAAAGTAGTACACCATGGGCCCTGGTCTATAGTAATACACTATAGGTCCTGGTCTAAAGTAGTGCACTATAGGACCTGGTCTAAAGTAGTACACTTTGGACCTGGTCTATAGTAGTACACTATGGGACCTGGTCTAAAGTAGTACACTATGGGCCCTGGTCTATAGTAGTACACTATGGGCCCTGGTCTATAGTAGTACACTATGGGCCCTGGTCTAAAGTAGTACACTATGTGCCCTGGTCTATAGTAGTACACTATGGGCCCTGGTCTAAAGTAGTACACTATGGGCCCTGGTCTATAGTAGTACACTATGGGTCCTGGTCTATAGTAGTGCACTATGGGCCCTAGTCTAAAGTAGTACACTATGGGTCCTGGTCTATAGTAGTACACTATGGGCCCTGGTCTATAGTAGTACACTATGGGCCCTGGTCTATAGTAGTACACTATGGGCCCTGGTCTAAAGTAGTACACTATGGGCCCTGGTCTATAGTAGTACACTATGGGCCCTGGTCTAATGTAGTACACTATGGGCCCTGGTCTAATGTAGTACACTATGGGCCCTGGTCTAAAGTAGTGCACTATAGGCCCTGGTCTAAAGTAGTACACTATGGGCCCTGGTCTAAAGTAGTACACTATGGGCCCTGGTCTAAAGTAGTGCACTATAGGCCCTGGTCTAAAGTAGTACACTATGGGCCCTGTTCTAAAGTAGTACACTATGGGCCCTGGTCTAATGTAGTACAATATGGGCCCTGGTCTATAGTAGTACACTATAGGCCCTGGTCTAAAGTAGTACACCATGGGCCCTGGTCTAATGTAGTACAATATGGGCCCTGGTCTATAGTAGTACACTATAGGCCCTGGTCTATAGTAGTGCACTATGGGCCCTGGTCTAAAGTAGTACACTATGGGCCTTGGTCTAAAGTAGTACACTATGGGTCCTGGTCTATAGTAGTACACTTTGGCCCTGGTCTAAAGTAGTGCACTATAGGCCCTGGTCTATAGTAGTGCACTATGGGCCCTGGTCTAAAGTAGTACACTATGGGCCCTGGTCTAAAGTAGTACACTATGGGTCCTGGTCTATAGTAGTACACTTTGGCCCTGGTCTAAAGTAGTGCACTATAGGCCCTGGTCTAAAGTAGTACACCATGGGCCCTGGTCTATAGTAATACACTATAGGTCCTGGTCTAAAGTAGTGCACTATAGGCCCTGGTCTAAAGTAGTACACTTTGGACCTGGTCTATAGTAGTACACTATGGGACCTGGTCTAAAGTAGTACACTATGGGCCCTGGTCTATAGTAGTACACTATGGGCCCTGGTCTATAGTAGTACACTATGGGCCCTGGTCTAAAGTAGTACACTATGTGCCCTGGTCTATAGTAGTACACTATGGGCCCTGGTCTAAAGTAGTACACTATGGGCCCTGGTCTATAGTAGTACACTATGGGTCCTGGTCTATAGTAGTGCACTATGGGCCCTAGTCTAAAGTAGTACACTATGGGTCCTGGTCTATAGTAGTACACTATGGGCCCTGGTCTATAGTAGTACACTATGGGCCCTGGTCTATAGTAGTACACTATGGGCCCTGGTCTAAAGTAGTACACTATGGGCCCTGGTCTATAGTAGTACACTATAGGCCCTGGTCTAAAGTAGTACACTATGGGCCCTGGTCTAAAGTAGTACACTATGGGCCCTGGTCTATAGTAGTACACTATAGGCCCTGGTCTAAAGTAGTACACTATGGGTCCTGGTCTAATGTAGTACACTATGGGCCCTGGTCTAAAGTAGTGCACTATAGGCCCTGGTCTAAAGTAGTACACTATGGGCCCTGGTCTAATGTAGTACCCTATGGGCCCTGGTCTAAAGTAGTGCACTATAGGCCCTGGTCTAAAGTAGTACACTATGGGCCCTGGTCTAAAGTAGTACACTATGGGCCCTGGTCTAAAGTAGTGCACTATAGGCCCTGGTCTAAAGTAGTACACTATGGGCCCTGTTCTAAAGTAGTACACTATGGGCCCTGGTCTAAAGTAGTACACTATAGGCTCTGGTCTATAGTAGTGCACTATGGGCCCTGGTCTATAGTAGTGCACTATGGGCCCTGGTCTAAAGTAGTACACTATGGGTCCTGGTCTATAGTAGTACACTTTGGCTCTGGTCTATAGTAGTGCACTATGGGCCCTGGTCTAAAGTAGTACACTATGGGCCCTGGTTTAATGTAGTACAATATGGGCCCTGGTCTATAGTAGTACACTATAGGCCCTGGTCTATAGTAGTGCACTATGGGCCCTGGTCTAAAGTAGTACACTATGGGTCCTGGTCTATAGTAGTACACTTTGGCCCTGGTCTAAAGTAGTGCACTATAGGCCCTGGTCTAAAGTAGTACACCATGGGCCCTGGTCTATAGTAATACACTATAGGTCCTGGTCTAAAGTAGTGCACTATAGGCCCTGGTCTAAAGTAGTACACTTTGGACCTGGTCTATAGTAGTACACTATGGGACCTGGTCTAAAGTAGTACACTATGGGCCCTGGTCTATAGTAGTACACTATGGGTCCTGGTCTATAGTAGTGCACTATGGGCCCTAGTCTAAAGTAGTACACTATGGGCCCTGGTCTATAGTAGTACACTATGGGCCCTGGTCTATAGTAGTACACTATGGGCCCTGGTCTAAAGTAGTACACTATGGGCCCTGGTCTATAGTAGTACACTATGGGCCCTGGTCTATAGTAGTACACTATGGGCCCTGGTCTAAAGTAGTGCACTATGGGTCCTGGTCTAAAGTAGTGCACTATGGGTCCTGGTCTAAAGTAGTACACTATGGGCCCTGGTCTAAAGTAGTGCACTATGTGTCCTGGTCTATAGTAGTACACTATGGGCCCTGGTCTAAAGTAGTACACTATGGGCCCTGGTCTATAGTAGTACACTTTGGCCCTGGTCTAAAGTAGTGCACTATAGGCCCTGGTCTAAAGTAGTACACTATGGGTCCTGGTCTATAGTAGTACACTTTGGCCCTGGTCTAAAGTAGTGCACTATAGGCCCTGGTCTAAAGTAGTACACCATGGGCCCTGGTCTATAGTAATACACTATAGGTCCTGGTCTAAAGTAGTGCACTATAGGCCCTGGTCTAAAGTAGTACACTTTGGACCTGGTCTATAGTAGTACACTATGGGACCTGGTCTAAAGTAGTACACTATGGGCCCTGGTCTATAGTAGTACACTATGGGTCCTGGTCTATAGTAGTGCACTATGGGCCCTAGTCTAAAGTAGTACACTATGGGCCCTGGTCTATAGTAGTACACTATGGGCCCTGGTCTATAGTAGTACACTATGGGCCCTGGTCTAAAGTAGTACACTATGGGCCCTGGTCTATAGTAGTACACTATGGGCCCTGGTCTATAGTAGTACACTATGGGCCCTGGTCTAAAGTAGTGCACTATGGGTCCTGGTCTAAAGTAGTGCACTATGGGTCCTGGTCTAAAGTAGTACACTATGGGCCCTGGTCTAAAGTAGTGCACTATGTGTCCTGGTCTATAGTAGTACACTATGGGCCCTGGTCTAAAGTAGTACACTATGGGCCCTGGTCTAAAGTAGTACACTATAGGCCCTGGTCTATAGTAGTACACTATGGGCCCTGGTCTAAAGTAGTACACTATAGGCCCTGGTCTATAGTAGTACACTATGGGTCCTGGTCTATAGTAGTACACTATGGGTCCTGGTCTATAGTAGTACACTATGGGCCCTGGTCTAAAGTAGTACACTATGGGCCCTGGTCTAAAGTAGTACACTATGGGTCCTGGTCTATAGTAGTGCACTATGGGCCCTAGTCTATAGTAGTACACTATGGGCCCTGGTCTAAAGTAGTACACTATGGGCCCTGGTCTAAAGTAGTACACTATGGGCCCTGGTCTAAAGTAGTACACTATGGGCCCTGGTCTATAGTAGTACACTATGGGCCCTGGTCTAAAGTAGTACACTATGGGCCCTGGTCTAAAGTAGTACACTATAGGCCCTGGTCTAAAGTAGTACACTATGGGCCCTGGTCTATAGTAGTACACTATAGGCCCTGGTCTAAAGTAGTACACTATAGGCCCTGGTCTAAAGTAGTACACTATGGGCCCTGGTCTAAAGTAGTACACTATGGGCCCTGGTCTAAAGTAGTACACTATGGTGCCTGGTCTAATGTAGTACACTATGGGCCCTGGTCTATAGTAGTGCACTATGGGCCCTGGTCTAAAGTAGTACACTATGGGCCCTGGTCTATAGTAGTGCACTATGGGCCCTGGTCTAAAGTAGTACACTATGGGCCCTGGTCTAAAGTAGTACACTATGGGTCCTGGTCTATAGTAGTGCACTATGGGCCCTAGTCTATAGTAGTGCACTATGGGTCCTGGTCTAAAGTAGTACACTATGGGTCCTGGTCTATAGTAGTGCACTATGGGCCCTAGTCTATAGTAGTGCACTATGGGCCCTGGTCTATAGTAGTACACTATGGGTCCTGGTCTATAGTAGTACACTATGGGTCCTGGTCTAAAGTAGTACACTATGGGCCCTGGTCTAATGTAGTACACTATGGGCCCTGGTCTAAAGTAGTACACTATGGGCCCTAGTCTATAGTAGTACACTATGGGCCCTGGTCTAAAGTAGTACACTATGGGTCCTGGTCTAAAGTAGTACACTATAGGCCCTGGTCTAAAGTAGTACACTATGGGCCCTAGTCTATAGTAGTACACTATGGGCCCTGGTCTAAAGTAGTACACTATAGGCCCTGGTCTAAAGTAGTACACTATGGGCCCTAGTCTATAGTAGTACACTATGGGCCCTGGTCTAAAGTAGTACACTATGGGTCCTGGTCTAAAGTAGTACACTATGGGCCCTGGTCTATAGTAGTACACTATGGGCCCTAGTCTATAGTAGTACACTATGGGCCCTGGTCTAAAGTAGTACACTATAGGCCCTGGTCTAAAGTAGTACACTATGGGCCCTAGTCTATAGTAGTACACTATGGGCCCTGGTCTAAAGTAGTACACTATGGGTCCTGGTCTAAAGTAGTACACTATGGGCCCTGGTCTAATGTAGTACACTATGTGTCCTGGTCTATAGTAGTACACTATGGGCCCTGGTCTAAAGTAGTACACTATGGGCCCTGGTCTATAGTAGTACACTATGGGCCCTGGTCTATAGTAGTACACTATGGGCCCTGGTCTAAAGTAGTACACTATGGGTCCTGGTCTATAGTAGTGCACTATGGGCCCTAGTCTATAGTAGTGCACTATAGGCCCTGGTCTATAGTAGTACACTATGGGTCCTGGTCTATAGTAGTACACTATGGGCCCTGGTCTAATGTAGTACACTATGGGCCCTGGTCTATAGTAGTACACTATGGGCCCTGGTCTATAGTAGTACACTATGGGCCCTGGTCTAAAGTAGTACACTATGGACCCTGGTCTATAGTAGTGCACTATGGGCCCTGGTCTATAGTAGTACACTATGGGCCCTGGTCTATAGTAGTACACTATGGGCCCTGGTCTAAAGTAGTACACTATAGGCCCTGGTCTAAAGTAGTACACTATGGGCCCTGGTCTATAGTAGTACACTATGGGTCCTGGTCTAATGTAGTACACTATGGGTCCTGGTCTAAAGTAGTACACTATGGGCCCTGGTCTATAGTAGTACACTATAGGCCCTGGTCTAAAGTAGTGCACTATGGGTCCTGGTCTATAGTAGTGCACTATGGGCCCTGGTCTATAGTAGTACACTATGGGCCCTGGTCTATAGTAGTACACTATGGGCCCTGGTCTAAAGTAGTGCACTATGGGCCCTGGTCTATAGTAGTGCACTATGGGCCCTGGTCTATAGTAGTACACTATGGGCCCTGGTCTAAAGTAGTACACTATGGTGCCTGGTCTAATGTAGTACACTATGGGCCCTGGTCTATAGTAGTGCACTATGGGCCCTGGTCTATAGTAGTACACTATTGGCCCTGGTCTATAGTAGTGCACTATGGGTCCTGGTCTATAGTAGTGCACTATGGGCCCTGGTCTATAGTAGTACACTATGGGCCCTGGTCTATAGTAGTACACTATGGGCCCTGGTCTATAGTAGTACACTATGGGCCCTGGTCTATAGTAGTACACTATGGGCCCTGGTCTAAAGTAGTACACTATGGGCCCTGGTCTATAGTAGTACACTATGGGTCCTGGTCTAATGTAGTACACTATGGGCCCTGGTCTAAAGTAGTACACTATGGGCCCTGGTCTATAGTAGTGCACTATGGGCCCTGGTCTATAGTAGTGCACTATGGGCCCTGGTCTATAGTAGTACACTATGGGCCCTGGTCTATAGTAGTACACTATGGGTCCTGGTCTAATGTAGTACACTATGGGCCCTGGTCTAAAGTAGTACACTATGGGCCCTAGTCTATAGTAGTACACTATGGGCCCTGTTCTAAAGTAGTACACTATGGGCCCTAGTCTATAGTAGTACACTATGGGCCCTGGTCTAAAGTAGTACACTATGGGTCCTGGTCTAAAGTAGTACACTATGGGCCCTGGTCTAATGTAGTACACTATGGGTCCTGGTCTATAGTAGTACACTATGGGCCCTGGTCTAAAGTAGTACACTATGGGCCCTGGTCTATAGTAGTACACTATGGGCCCTGGTCTATAGTAGTACACTATGGGCCCTGGTCTAAAGTAGTACACTATGGGTCCTGGTCTATAGTAGTGCACTATGGGCCCTAGTCTATAGTAGTGCACTATAGGCCCTGGTCTATAGTAGTACACTATGGGTCCTGGTCTATAGTAGTACACTATGGGCCCTGGTCTAATGTAGTACACTATGGGCCCTGGTCTATAGTAGTACACTATGGGCCCTGGTCTATAGTAGTACACTATGGGCCCTGGTCTAAAGTAGTACACTATGGGCCCTGGTCTATAGTAGTGCACTATGGGCCCTGGTCTATAGTAGTACACTATGGGCCCTGGTCTATAGTAGTACACTATGGGCCCTGGTCTAAAGTAGTACACTATAGGCCCTGGTCTAAAGTAGTACACTATGGGCCCTGGTCTATAGTAGTACACTATGGGTCCTGGTCTAATGTAGTACACTATGGGTCCTGGTCTAAAGTAGTACACTATGGGCCCTGGTCTATAGTAGTACACTATAGGCCCTGGTCTAAAGTAGTGCACTATGGGTCCTGGTCTATAGTAGTGCACTATGGGCCCTGGTCTATAGTAGTACACTATGGGCCCTGGTCTATAGTAGTACACTATGGGCCCTGGTCTAAAGTAGTGCACTATGGGCCCTGGTCTATAGTAGTGCACTATGGGCCCTGGTCTATAGTAGTATACTATGGGCCCTGGTCAAAAGTAGTACACTATGGTGCCTGGTCTAATGTAGTACACTATGGGCCCTGGTCTATAGTAGTGCACTATGGGCCCTGGTCTATAGTAGTACACTATTGGCCCTGGTCTATAGTAGTGCACTATGGGTCCTGGTCTATAGTAGTGCACTATGGGCCCTGGTCTATAGTAGTACACTATGGGCCCTGGTCTATAGTAGTACACTATGGGCCCTGGTCTATAGTAGTACACTATGGGCCCTGGTCTATAGTAGTACACTATGGGCCCTGGTCTAAAGTAGTACACTATGGGCCCTGGTCTATAGTAGTACACTATGGGTCCTGGTCTAATGTAGTACACTATGGGCCCTGGTCTAAAGTAGTACACTATGGGCCCTGGTCTATAGTAGTGCACTATGGGCCCTGGTCTATAGTAGTGCACTATGGGCCCTGGTCTATAGTAGTACACTATGGGCCCTGGTCTATAGTAGTACACTATGGGTCCTGGTCTAATGTAGTACACTATGGGCCCTGGTCTAAAGTAGTACACTATGGGCCCTGGTCTATAGTAGTGCACTATGGGCCCTGGTCTATAGTAGTGCACTATGGGCCCTGGTCTATAGTAGTACACTATGGGCCCTGGTCTATAGTAGTACACTATGGGTCCTGGTCTAATGTAGTACACTATGGGCCCTGGTCTAAAGTAGTACACTATGGGCCCTGGTCTATAGTAGTACACTATGGGCCCTGGTCTAAAGTAGTGCACTATGGGCCCTAGTCTAAAGTAGTACACTATGTGTCCTGGTCTATAGTAGTACACTATGGGCCCTGGTCTAAAGTAGTGCACTATGGGTCCTGGTCTAAAGTAGTACACTATGGGCCCTGGTCTATAGTAGTACACTATGGGTCCTGGTCTAAAGTAGGGCACTATGTAGGGAATAGGGTACCATTTGGAACTATTGTCTAACCACGCATCATTTAAAAATGTTAAAACAGTTGGTCTTCCGCAAACTCAATTAGTGTTTCACCTCCGAAACACGCTTGTTAAAATGAGTATAATTATTCTTAATGAAAAACGTTGGATTGAGGAACGGTGAAATATTAGGAGAATTATTCAACCAGACAGTGTTTAGCCCCCTCACAGATGGGATTGAAATGGTGGGGTTTGTAACTAGGAATAGATTACAGAGACCAGATGTGGCCAGAGCCAGTCGCTGTAAAAAGTAGCTTGTTAACTTCTCCTCAAGTAGCTAGTAGGTCTTCCTGAAACTAAATTCACACTGCCTCTGTCTCCCTCCCCCTCTCCCTCTCCCTTTCTCTCTCCCTCCCCCTCTCCCTCTCCCTTTCTCTCTCTCAATTCAATTTCAATTTAAAGGCTTTATAGGCATGGGAAACATATGTTAACATTGTCAAAGTAAGTGAAATAGGTAATAAACAAAAGTAAAATAAACAATACAATTGAACAGTAAACATTACAATACAAAAGGTCCAAAACAATAAAGACATTTCAAATGTCATATTATGTCTATATACATTGTTGTAAAGACGTGCAAATAGGGACAAGGGAACATACAGTATATAAACATAAACATGGGTTGTATTTACAATGGTGTTTGTTCTTCACTGGTTGCCCTTGTCTTGCTGCTGTGATGGTGTGGTATTTCACCCAGTAGATATGGGAGTTTATCAAAATTGGGTCTCTAATATGGTCATTCTGCCACTGTGTACTCTCTGTTTAGGAACAAATAGCATTCTAGTTCTGTTTTTGTTAATTCTTTCCAATGTATCAAGTAATTATCTTTTTGTTTTCTCATGATTTGTTTTGGTCTAATTGTGTTGCTGTCTCTCTCTCCCTCCATCCCTCCATCCCTCCCTCCCCCTCTCCTCCCTCTCCTCCCCCCCTCTTCCTGTCTCTCCCTCCCCCTCTCTTCCTGTCTCTCCCTCCCCCAGTCCTCCCTCCCCCCCTCATCACTCAACTCCCTCCCCCTCACCTCTCTCCCCATCTCTCCCTCCATCCCCTCCCTCTATCCCTCCCATTCTCCTCCCTCCCTCATTTCTCCCTCCCCGTCCCTCCTTCCCCCTCTACTCCCTTCCTCCCTCCCCCTCTCTTCCTGCCTCTCCCTCCCCCTCTCATCCCTCCCCATCTCTCCCTTCCTTCCCTCCCTCCCCCTCTATCCATCCCCCTCTCCTCCCTCACTCCCCCACTTCTCCCTCCCCTCTCCTCCCTCCGCTCTTCCCCATTCATCCCTCTCCATCGCTCCCTCCCCCTCTCCTCTCTCTCCTCCCTCCTTCCTCCCTCTCTCCTCTTCTCCCTCCTCTTCTCCTCCTCTTCCTCCTCTCTCTCCTCCCTCCCTCCGTCCTCTTTTCTTTATTTTTACTGTTTTCTACATTGTAGAATAATAGTGAAGACATCAAAACTATGAAATAACACACAGGGAATCATGTAGTAACCAAACAAGTGTTAAACAAGTCAAAATATATTTTATATATTAGGTTCTTCGAAGTAGCCACCCTTTGCCTAAATGATGGCTTTGCACACTCTTGGCATTCTCTCAACCAGCTTCATCTGGAATTCTTTCCAGGAGTTCCCACATATGCTGAGCACTTGTTGGCTGCTTTTCCTTCACTCTGTGGTCAACGCATCCCAAACCATTTCAATTGGGTTGAGGTCGGGTGATTGTGGAGGCCATTTCCTCTGATGCAGCACTCCATCACTATCCTTCTTGGTCAAATAGCCCTTACACAACCTGGAGGTGTGTTTTGAGTCATTGTCCTGTTGATCAACAAATGATAGTCCCACTAAGCACAAACCAGATGGGATGGCGTATCGCTGCAGAATGCTGTGGTAGCCATGCTGGTTATGTGTGCCTTGAATTCTAAATATATCACAGAGAGTGTCACCAGCAAATCACCCCCACACAATCACACCTCCATGCTTCATGGTGTGGAACAAAGACACAGCTGTTGAAACCAAAAATCTCACATTTGGACTCATCAGAAACGAAGGACACATTTCCACCAGTCTAATATTCATTACTCGTGTTTCTTGGCCCAAGCAAGTCTCTTTTTCTTATTGGTTTCCTTTAGTACTGTTTTTTTTGCAGCAATTCGACCATGAAGGCCTGATTCACACAGTCTCCTCTGAACAGTTGATGTTGAGATGTGTCGGTTACTTGAACAATTATTTTGGGCTGCAATTTCTGAGGCTGGTAACTCTAATGAACTTATCCTCTGCAGCAGAGGTAACTCTGGGTCTCTCTGGGTCAATTTTCCAGATTGACTGATATTCATGTCTTAAAATAATGATGGACTGTCGTTTCTCTTTGCTTATTTGAGCTGTTCTTGCCATAATATGCACTTGGTATTTTACCAAATAGGGCTATCTTCTATATTCCACCCCTACCTTGTCAAACAGTTATATATATATATATATAAATATATAATGTGTTATGTTCAGCTCACAATAAATACCTGTGGGAAAAAAGTTATGTAGACATGAATAAATTAATTTCTATAGCTTTACAATGGTGGGGGAGGTGTCTTCAACACTGCGCTCCCCTTTAGTTTAGTGTATATATAAATCAATGGCTCAGACAGGGAACTCTTACTGGTAAGCAGCAGAAACAGTACTATCTGCCTGTCTGTGTATCTGTCTGCAGGCCTTTTCAGGCATGAGGAGTTTTATTGTCTGCTGCTTTGGCAGGACGCCATGTCTGGAATCTTTGTGCCTGTGCAGTACTCTCTCCCCCCACTCTCTCTTTCTATCTGTCTGTCTGTCTCTCTCTCTCTCTCTCTCTCTCTCTCTCTCTCTCTCTCTCTCTCTCTCTCTCTCTCTCTCTCTCTCTCTCTCTCTCTCTCTCTCTCTCTCTCTCTCTCTCTCTCGCTCTCTCTCTCTCCCTCTCTCTCTCTCTCTCTCTCTCTCTCTCTCTCTCTCTCTCTCTCTCTCTCTCTCTCTCTCTCTCTCTGTCTCTCTCTCTCTCTCTCTCTCTCTCTCTCTCTCTCTCTCTCTCTCTCTTTGTGCCTGTGCAGTACTCTCTCCCCCCACTCTCTCTTTCTATCTGTCTGTCTCTCTCTCTCTCTCTCTCTCTCTCTCTCTCTGTCTCTCTCTCTATCTCTCTCCCTCTGTCTCTTTCTCTCTCTCTCTCTCTCTCTCTCTCTCTCTCTCTCTCTCTCTCTCTATCTCTATCTCTACCTCTCTCTCTCTCTCTCTCTCTCTCTCTCTCTCTCTCTCTCTCTCTCTCTCTCTCTCTCTCTCTCTCTCTCTCTCTCTCTCTCTCTCTCTAGTGTGTTATTCTAAGGGAAGACCGAAGACTAAAGAGCAGCCTGGTAAAATTCCACTGACTACCTCCAGCCCCCTCAGATGAAAAGAGAGGGAACATAGAGGGAGAGAGAGAAGAGGGGGAAAGAGTGAATTAATATGTGGTTCTGTTTGGGTTGAGCTGGTTCAGGGCTGGTGGGAGGGCAGTAGAGATGGAGAGAGAGAGAGTGAATTACATTGAATGAACTACAGGACAAAATATAAACCCTCCAACCCAAAGAGGCCTGTGGTGTTGATGGTATCCTCAATGAAATTATAACATATACAGACCACAAATTTAAATTGGCTACACTTAAACTCTTTAACATCATCCTCAGCTCTGGCATCGTCCCCAATATTTGGAACCAAGGACTGATCACCCGAATCATTAACAGCAGACTCGTACATTTCCTCAGTGAAAACAATGTACTTAGAAAATGTCAAAGTGGCTTTTTACCAAATGAACGTACGACAGACCACGTATTCACCCTGCACACCCTAACTGACAAACAAACAAACCGAAACAAAAGTAGTCTTCTCATGCTTTGTTGATTAAAACGAAACGTACGCTTTTGACTCAACTTGGCATGAGGGTTTGCTATACAAATTGACGAAAGTGGTATTGGGGGAAAAACATACAAAATTATAAAATCCATGTACACAAACAACAAGTGTGTGGTTAAAATTGGCAAAAAAACACCCACATTTCTTTCAACAGGGCTGATGATCTGGTGCTTCTGTCCCCAACCAAGGAGGGCCTACAGCAGCACCTAGATCTTCTGCACAGATTCTGTCAGACCTGGGCCCTGACAGTAAATCTCAGAAAATAATGGTGTTCCAAAAAAGGTCCAGTTGCCAGGACCACAAATACAAATTCTAGAAAAGAGACGTTAAATTCTACATCCACCTAAAAGGAAGTGATTCCCAAACCTTCCATAACAAAGCCATCACCTACAGAGAGATGAACCTCGAGAAGTGTCCCCTAAGCAAGCTGGTCCTGGGGCTCTGTTCACAAACAAACCCCACGGAGCTCCAGGACAGTAACACAATTAGACACAACCAAATCATGAGAAAACAGAAAGATAATTACTTGACAAAAACAGAGCAAACTAGAACACTATTTGGCCCTAAAAAGAGAGTACAAAGTGGCAGAATACCTGACCACTGTGACTGACCCAAAATTAAGGAAAGCTTTGACTATGTACAGACTCAGTGAGCATAGCCTTGCTATTGAGAAAGGCCGCCGTAGGCAGACCTGGCTCTCAAGAGAAGAAAGGCTTTGTGCTCACTGCCCACAAAATGAGGAGGAAACTGAGCTGCACTTCCTAACCTCCTAATTGTATGACCATATTAGAGACACATACAGTATTTCTCTCAGATTATACAGATCCACAAAGAATTTGAAAAAAAGCCCCAATTTTGATAAACTCCCTTATCTACTGGGTGAAGTACCACAGTGTGCCATCACAGCAGCAAGATTTGTGACCTGTTGTCACAAGAAAAGGGCAACCAGTGGAGCACAAACTCTATTGTATAATAATAATAATTTGACATTTGAAATGTCTTTATTCTTTTGCAACTTTTGTGAGTGTAATGTTTATTATACATTTTTATTGTTTATTTCACTTTTATTTGTTTATCTATTTCACTTGCTTTGGCAATATTAACATATATTTCCCATGCCAATAAAGCCCTTAAATTGACAATTGAGTTGAGAGAAGGAGAGAGAGTGAAGGAAGCTGTGGTTCTGCGTGAGTTGATCTGGTTCAGGGCTGGTGAGTTTGGATGGCATTTGGGAGTGGGAGGGCAGTGCCCTGATGTTGTGGCTCTTTGCACTGATGATCATATCCCTCTGGGAGAGAGGGAGGACGAGAGAGGGAGAGAGAGGGAGGGAGGGATGGAGGGAGAGAGAGGGAGGGAGAGAGAGCGAGGGGGGGGATGTCTGTTTTAGCTGCTGGTGGAAAATGTCTGCTCCCTCACTGTGTTCTGTGTTTGATAATGTCTTCTCCCTTCCCTGTGTTTTGTGTTTGATAATGTCTTCTCCCTCACTGTGTTCTGTGTTTGATCATGTCTGCTCCCTCACTGTGTTCTGTGTTTGATCATGTCTGCTCCCTCACTGTGTTCTGTGTTTGATAATGTCTGCTCCCCTCACTGTGTTCTGTGTTTGATAATGTCTGCTCACTGTGTTCTGTGTTTGATCATGTCTGCTCCCTCACTGTGTTCTGTGTTTGATAATGTCTGCTCCCCTCACTGTGTTCTGTGTTTGATAATGTCTGCTCACTGTGTTCTGTGTTTGATCATGTCTGCTCCCTCACTGTGTTCTGTGTTTGATAATGTCTGCTCCCCTCACTGTGTTCTGTGTTTGATAATGTCTGCTCCCCTCACTGTGTTCTGTGTTTGATAATGTCTGCTCCCTCACTGTGTTCTGTGTTTGATAATGTCTGCTCCCCTCACTGTGTTCTGTGTTTGATAATGCAAAATGCCTCACATCTCCTTCAAAATGTAACACTGCATTCAAAATGCCATAAACACATGTCAGAATGAAGCATTTGCATCAAATGGCAAACACTGCTTTCATAATAGTACATCTTTGGATATACCATGTAAACACTGTTGTTCTAAATCTAAAGCTCTTTGGTCTTTCATCGGCTTATATCTACATTTCAATACAATGTTCTACAGTGAAAGTAATCTGCTGAGAGGGGTAACAAGTACACTGTAAACACCAATGCAATGTAGAAACAGAAAATATTTATTAGGCCAAACATTACTGTTGTATACAGTAGCATACAACAAAACCATAAACATATCACATCTTTAGAATACAGTAAAGAACACAATTGTGTGTGTGGGGTCCCGGCGGGGTCAGTCCAGGAATTGGTAGGGAGAGGGGGGGCAGTCACCAGTGCTAAGCTACGCTTCATCTCTTCTCCGGCCTGGGTCTGGCCACAACACGAGATACGTTTTCTCTTGCCAAACATCGAGGGAAGTATCTCCTAGCATGGCGTATCCAACCTTGGACAGAGGCGACCTCTATGTCCCCACATGCGTCCTCCATTGCCTGGAGA
The DNA here is from genome assembly GCF_045679555.1 of Salvelinus alpinus. Classification (NCBI taxonomy): domain Eukaryota; kingdom Metazoa; phylum Chordata; class Actinopteri; order Salmoniformes; family Salmonidae; genus Salvelinus; species Salvelinus alpinus. The sequence goes on along the minus strand of NC_092106.1, from coordinate 41,446,234 downwards.
AGCGGCATGCGGGCATAGGGTTGGCGATCATACACTTTCCAGCGCCAGGCTGAGAAGAATTCCTCTATGGGATTTAGAAAAGGTGAATATGGGGGTAGGTACAACACTACAAATTGTGGATGGGTGGCAAACCAGTTTTGGACCAGAACAGCCCGGTGAAAACTAACATTGTCCCATAAAACCACAAATCTAGCAGGCTTCTGATCTGGATCAGGGACAAGCATTGTGTAAATTGCATCCAGAAAAGTGAGCATATGGCCGGTGTTGTACGGACCCAGTGTGGCATTGTGATGGAGGACCCCGTTTTGAGTGATGGCAGCACACATAGTTATATTACCCCCACGCTGTCCAGGGACATTTGGTAATTGCCCCCTGTCCTATTACATTTCTTCCGCGGCGCCTGGTTTTGGTGAGGTTGAAGCCAACCTCATCCACATAAATAAATTCATGGCGAATTACATGGGCATCCAGCTCCAATACTCTCTGTAACAGACAAAAGGATATACAGATGAGTAAATATGGTATGTCTGAAGTACTGGAAGTAGTGTTGCATACATACCTCTACAAAGTCATGTTGCATATTCTTGACTCTGTCAGAGTTTCTCTCAAATGGCACCTTGTAAAGTTGTTTCATCGTCACTCTGTGCCGTTGGAGGATGCGTTGTATGGTCGACAGGCTTACAGCATTGATGTTGTTAAATATGGTGTCATTATTCAAGATATGCTCTCTTATCGCTCGAATCCTAATTGCATTGTTGGCCAAAACCATATTTATAATTGCAGTCTCTTGTACATCTGTAAACAAGCGTCCTCGTCCTCCATGATGTCTTTGCCTTTCCACTCTGTACAGAATTCAAACACAGTCTGTGTTCAGCATAGGAACTGTAAACAATGTACAAAGAAATGTAGTACAGCATGATAACCAACCTCATTCATTCAATGCAGTGCAGTAAATGGATGGCTTAGAGTTACACAAGTTTATGCATTACTATGCAGTCATACGTATTTTACAGTACATTACTGTAATGCTAAAATAGTCATTAGATAGTTGCATACCTGTTCTCATTTCTGAAGGTTCGAATTATGGACGCCACTGTAAATCGACTCAAGTTGGGCTGGACTCTCAGTCCAGCCTCTCTCATGGTCAAACCGGGGTTGATCACAAGATTAACAAGTGTTGCCCTAATCTCATCAGAGATGGCTCTCCTTCCTTCTCTTCTTTGCCATCGTCCTCTTCTTCCTCTTCCTCTCCCTCCTACTCCTCTTGCTCTCTGTCCATTGTTGGCATCCATTGTTCAAAACAGGTAATCTGACATTTGACCTATTTATAGGCCTATACTACAGTAAAGCAAGTCACTTCCTGTTAGATTTTTATGTTTTAGGTAGAGAATTGTGTGTAGTGATTTGAAAAAAGTGTTTTATGCAATTGACAAAGTCAAAGGGTGAGAAATAGCTTATGGTTTTGGATATTTGGTGTGTAGTTTTGCACTTTGAGTGAGAGGTTTCAAAAATCGTGTGACATGAAAAGATTTTGTGTGTAAGCAGTTGGAAAAAACTGTAATATGGTACTGAACTGACCCTGTATATAGTCTCCTTCCCCCTATAGATATCTACCTCCATCACTCCAGTATCACCTTACCCCTATACATATCTACCTCCATCACTCCAGTATCCCTGTCTCCTTCCCCCTATACATATCTACCTCCATCACTCCAGTATCACTGTCCCCTTCCCCCTATACATATCTACCTCCATCACTCCAGTATCCCTGTCCCCTTCCCCCTATACATATCTACCTCCATCACTCCAGTATCCCTGTCCCCTTCCCCCTATACATATCTACCTCCATCACTCCAGTATCTCCTTACCCCTATACATATCTACCTCCATCACTCCAGTATCCCTGTCTCCTTACCCCTATACATATCTACCTCCATCACTCCAGTATCCCTGTCTCCTTACCCCTATACATATCTACCTCCATCACTCCAGTATCCCTGTCTCCTTCCCCCTATACATATCTACCTCCATCACTCCAGTATCCCTGTCTCCTTCCTCCTATACATATCTACCTCCATCACTCCAGTATCCCTGTCCCCTTCCCCCTATACATATCTACCTCCATCACTCCAGTATCTCCTTCCCCCTATACATATCTACCTCCATCACTCCAGTATCCATGTCTCCTTCCCCCTATACATATATACCTCCATCACTCCAGTATCCCTGTCTCCTTTCCCCTATACATATCTACCTCCATCACTCCAGTATCCCTGTTCCCTATACATATCTACCTCCATCACTCCAGTATCCCTGTCTCCTTCCTCCTATACATATCTACCTCCATCACTCCAGTATCCCTGTCCCCTTCCCCCTATACATATCTACCTCCATCACTCCAGTATCTCCTTCCCCCTATACATATCTACCTCCATCACTCCAGTATCCCTGTCTCCTTTCCCCTATACATATCTACCTCCGTCACTCCAGTATCCATGTCTCCTTCCCCCTATACATATATACCTCCATCACTCCAGTATCCCTGTCTCCTTTCCCCTATACATATCTACCTCCATCACTCCAGTATCCCTGTCCCCTATACATATCTACCTCTATCACTCCAGTATCCCTGTCCCCTTCCCCCTATACATATCTACCTCCATCACTCCAGTATCCCTGTCCCCTTCCCCCTATACATATCTACCTCCATCACTCCAGTATCCATGTCTCCTTCCCCATATACATATCTACCTCCATCACTCCAGTATCCCTGTCCCCTTACCCCTATACATATCTACCTCCATCACTCCAGTATCCCTGTCTCCTTCCCCCTATACATATCTACCTCCGTCACTCCAGTATCCCTGTCTCCTTCCCCCTATACATATCTACCTCCATCACTCCAGTATCCCTGTCTCCTTCCCCCTATACATATCTACCTCCGTCACTCCAGTATCCATGTCTCCTTCCCCATATACATATCTACCTCCATCACTCCAGTATCCCTGTCCCCTTCCCCCTATACATATCTACCTCCATCACTCCAGTATCCCTGTCCCCTTCCTCCTATACATATCTACCTCCATCACTCCAGTATCCCTGTCTCCTTCCCTTTATACATATCTACCTCCATCACTCCAGTATCCCTGTCTCCTTCCCCCTATACATATCTACCTCCATCACTCCAGTATCCCTGTCCCCTTACCCCTATACATATCTACCTCCATCACTCCAGTATCCATGTCTCCTTCCCCCTATACATATCTACCTCCATCACTCCAGTATCCCTGTCCCCTTCCCCCTATACATATCTACCTCCATCACTCCAGTATCCCTGTCTCCTTCCCCCTATACATATCTACCTCCATCACTCCAGTATCCCTGTCCCCTATACATATCTACCTCCATCACTCCAGTATCCCTGTCCCCTTCCCCCTATACATATCTACCTCTAACTCTCCAGTATCCCTGTCTCCTTCCCCCTATACATATCTACCTCCATCACTCCAGTATCCCTGTCTCCTTCCCCCTATACATATCTACCTCCATCACTCCAGTATCCCTGTCTCCTTCCCCCTATACATATCTACCTCCATCACTCCAGTATCCCTGTCTCCTTCCCCCTATACATATCTACCTCCATCACTCCAGTATCCCTGTCTCCTTCCCCCTATACATATCTACCTCTATCACTCCAGTATCCCTGTACATTGTTAATATGGTACTGACCCTGTATGTAGAATGATTACTTACTTTTTCATGTGTTCCTATCTAGTGTGTTTCTGATCTACCTTGTTAGTAATATGTTGTTATTGACTGTTATTGCATTGTTGGATTAGAGCTTGTCTGAAAGGCATTTCACTGTACTTCTGATTGTGACATTAAACACATAAAGCTGTTGTCATATCTTGCAGTTGTTGACAGTACAGTGCCTTCTGTGTGTGTGTGTGTGTGTGTGTGTGTGTGTGTGTGTGTGTGTGTGTGTGTGTGTGTGTGTGTGTGTGTGTGTGTGTGTGTGTGTGTGTGTGTGTGTGTGTGTGTGTGTGTGTGTGTGTGTGTGTGTGTGTGTGTGTGTGTGTGTGTGTGTGTGTGTGTGTGTGTTGGCCTGTGAATGAAGCAATGTCCCGCTGACCATAACACAGCAAACCCAGAATAAAGGAGGCCATTGTTCCCAGCTTTAGTGGTGTCTCTGAAGAGCATGTGACTTAAATGGCACCCTATTCCGTTTTTAGTGCACTATTTTTGAACAGGCCCTATAACCCTCTGTTCAAAAGTAGTGCACTATATATAGAATAGGGAGCCATTTGAGATGCAGACCCATCTGTAAATGTCCTGGTGGTGTGTGCTGCCCTCTACACTGTAGTTATATCTTGTCCTGGTGGTGTGTGCTGCACTCTAAACTGTAGTTATATCTTGTTGTCCTGGTGGTCCGTGATGCCCTCTAAACTGTAGTTATATCTTGTTGTCCTGGTGGTCCGTGATGCCCTCTACACTGTAGTTATATCTTGTTGTCCTGGTGGTCGGTGATGCCCTCTACACTGTAGTTATATCTTGTTGTCCTGCTGGTCCGTGATGCCCTCTACACTGTAGTTATATCTTGTTGTCCTGGTGGTCCGTGATGCCCTCTACACTGTAGTTATATCTTGTCCTGGTGGTCCGTGATGCCCTCTAAACTGTAGTTATATCTTGTTGTCCTGGTGGTCCGTGATGCCCTCTACACTGTAGTTATATCTTGTTGTCCTGGTGGTCCGTGATGCCCTCTACACTGTAGTTATATCTTGTTGTCCTGGTGGTCCGTGATGCCCTCTACACTGTAGTTATATCTTGTTGTCCTGGTGGTCCGTGATGCCCTCTAAACTGTAGTTATATCTTGTTGTCCTGGTGGTCCGTGATGCACTCTAAACTGTAGTTATATCTTGTTGTCCTGGTGGTCCGTGATGCCCTCTACACTGTAGTTATATATTGTTGTCCTGTTGGTCCGTGATGCCCTCTACACTGTAGTTATATCTTGTTGTCCTGGTGGTCCGTGATGCCTTCTACACTGTAGTTATATCTTGTTGTCCTGTTGGTCCGTGATGCCCTCTACACTGTAGTTATATCTTGTTGTCCTGGTGGTCCGTGATGCCCTCTACACTGTAGTTATATCTTGTCCTGGTGGTCCGTGATGCCCTCTACACTGTAGTTATATCTTGTCCTGGTGGTCCGTGATGCCCTCTACACTGTAGTTATATCTTGTTGTCCTGGTGGTCCGTGATGCCCTCTACACTGTAGTTATATCTTGTTGTCCTGGTGGTCCGTGATGCCCTCTACACTGTAGTTATATCTTGTTGTCCTGGTGGTCCGTGATGCCCTCTACACTGTAGTTATATCTTGTTGTCCTGGTGGTCCGTGATGCCCTCTACACTGTAGTTATATCTTGTTGTCCTGGTGGTCCGTGATGCCCTCTACACTGTAGTTATATCTTGTTGTCCTGGTGGTCCGTGATGCCCTCTACACTGTAGTTATATCTTGTCCTGGTGGTCCGTGATGCCCTCTACACTGTAGTTATATCTTGTTGTCCTGGTGGTCCGTGATGCCCTCTACACTGTAGTTATATCTTGTTGTCCTGGTGGTCCGTGATGCCCTCTACACTGTAGTTATATCTTGTTGTCCTGTTGGTCGGTGATGCCCTCTACACTGTAGTTATATCTTGTTGTCCTGGTGGTCCGTGATGCCCTCTACACTGTAGTTATATCTTGTTGTCCTGGTGGTCCGTGATGCCCTCTACACTGTAGTTATATCTTGTTGTCCTGTTGGTCCGTGATGCCCTCTACACTGTAGTTATATCTTGTTGTCCTGTTGGTCCGTGATGCCCTCTACACTGTAGTTATATCTTGTTGTCCTGGTGGTCCGTGATGCCCTCTACACTGTAGTTATATCTTGTTGTCCTGTTGGTCGGTGATGCCCTCTACACTGTAGTTATATCTTGTTGTCCTGGTGGTCCGTGCTGCCCTCTACACTGTAGTTATATCTTGTTGTCCTGGTGGTCCGTGCTGCCCTCTAAACTGTAGTTATATCTTGTCCTGTTGGTCCGTGCTGCACTCTACACTGTAGTTATATCTTGTCCTGGTGGTCGGTGATGCCCTCTACACTGTAGTTATATCTTGTTGTCCTGTTGGTCGGTGATGCCCTCTACACTGTAGTTATATCTTGTTGTCCTGGTGGTCCGTGCTGCCCTCTACACTGTAGTTATATCTTGTTGTCCTGGTGGTCCGTGCTGCCCTCTAAACTGTAGTTATATCTTGTCCTGTTGGTCCGTGCTGCACTCTACACTGTAGTTATATCTTGTCCTGGTGGTCGGTGATGCCCTCTACACTGTAGTTATATCTTGTCCTGGTGGGTCCGTGATGCCCTCTTCACTGTAGTTATATCTTGTCCTGGTGGGTCCGTGATGCCCTCTACACTGTAGTTATATCTTGTCCTGGTGGTCCGTGATGCCCTCTACACTGTAGTTATATCTTGTTGTCCTGGTGGTCCGTGATGCCCTCTACACTGTAGTTATATCTTGTCCTGTTGGTCCGTGATGCCCTCTACACTGTAGTTATATCTTGTTGTCCTGGTGGTCCGTGCTGCCCTCTACACTGTAGTTATATCTTGTTGTCCTGGTGGTCCGTGATGCCCTCTACACTGTAGTTATATCTTGTTGTCCTGGTGGTCCGTGATGCCCTCTACACTGTAGTTATATCTTGTTGTCCTGGTGGTCCGTGATGCCCTCTAAACTGTAGTTATATCTTGTTGTCCTGGTGGTCCGCGATGCACTCTAAACTGTAGTTATATCTTGTTGTCCTGGTGGTCCGTGATGCCCTCTACACTGTAGTTATATCTTGTCCTGTTGGTCCGTGATGCCCTCTACACTGTAGTTATATCTTGTTGTCCTGTTGGTCCGTGATGCCCTCTACACTGTAGTTATATCTTGTTGTCCTGGTGGTCCGTGCTGCCCTCTACACTGTAGTTATATCTTGTTGTCCTGGTGGTCCGTGATGCCCTCTACACTGTAGTTATATCTTGTTGTCCTGTTGGTCCGTGATGCCCTCTACACTGTAGTTATATCTTGTTGTCCTGGTGGTCCGTGCTGCCCTCTACACTGTAGTTATATCTTGTTGTCCTGGTGGTCCGTGCTGCCCTCTACACTGTAGTTATATCTTGTTGTCCTGGTGGTCCGTGATGCCCTCTAAACTGTAGTTATATCTTGTTGTCCTGGTGGTCCGTGCTGCCCTCTAAACTGTAGTTATATCTTGTTGTCCTGGTGGTCCGTGATGCCCTCTACACTGTAGTTATATCTTGTTGTCCTGGTGGTCCGTGATGCCCTCTACACTGTAGTTATATCTTGTTGTCCTGGTGGTCCGTGCTGCCCTCTACACTGTAGTTATATCTTGTTGTCCTGGTGGTGTGTGCTGCACTCTAAACTCTACTCACCCAGGTCCTCTGATAAAACTGTGTGAATCGCCATCCCTGTGTTTTGAAGGATATTACAGAGTTTAACAGGTGATGCACGCAATTTGGATAAGAACATGGGAACATATATCTACCTCCAGGCTTTAGAGAAGGTGAATATCTACCTCCAGGATTTAGAGAAGGTTAATATCTGATGCTACCTGAGTCTGATGCTACCTGAGCCTGATGCTACTTGAGTCTGATGCTACCTGAGTCTGATGCTACCTGAGCCTGATGCTACCTGAGCCTGATGCTACCTTAGTCTGATGCTACCTGAGTCTGATGCTACCTGAGCCTGATGCTATCTGAGCCTGATGCTACCTGAGTCTGATGCTACCTGAGTCTGATCCTACCTGAGTCTGATGCTACCTGAGCCTGATGCTACCTGAGTCTGATGCTACCTGAGTCTGATGCTACCTGAGTCTGATGCTACCTGAGTCTGATGCTACTTGAGCCTGATGCTACGTGATGAGACCTACATTAAATACATTGTATGTGCCCAAGCCCAAAAAAGCCCAAATTAAATAATTGTGCTGTTATCCAACACATACTGTGGCCTATGAGCTACAGTATGAAATATATGCTACAGTATGATATATAGACTACAGTATGATATATAGGCTACAGTATGATATATAGACTACAGTGTGATATATAGACTACAGTGTGATATATAGGCTACAGTATGATATATAGGCTACAGTATGATATATAGGCTACAGTGTGATATATAGACTGCAGTGTGATATATAGACTACAGTGTGATATATAGACTACATTATGATATATAGGCTACAGTATGATATATAGACTACAGTATGATATATAGACTACAGTGTGATATATAGACTACAATATGATATATAGGCTACAGTATGATATATAGACTACAGTGTGATATATAGACTACAGTATGATATATAGACTACAGTGTGATATATAGACTACAGTGTGATATTTAGGTTACAGTGTGATATATAGACTACAGTGTGATATATAGACTACAGTATGATATATAGGCTACAGTATGATATATAGACTACAGTATGATATATAGGCTACAGTATGATATATAGACTACAGTGTGATATATAGACTACAGTGTGATATATAGACTACAGTATGATATATAGACTACAGTATGATATATAGGCTACAGTATGATATATAGACTACAGTGTGATATATAGACTACAGTGTGATATATAGACTACAGTGTGATATATAGACTACAGTGTGATATATAGACTACAGTATGATATATAGACTACAGTGTGATATATCAAATCAAATCAAATCAAATGTTATTAGTCACATACACATGGTTAGCAGATGTTAATGCGAGTGTAGCGAAATGCTTGTGCTTCTAGTTCCGACAATGCAGTAATAACCAACAAGTAATCTAACCTAACAATTCCACAACTACTACCTTATACACACACAAGTGTAAAGGGATAAAGAATATGTACATAAAGATATATGAATGAGTGGTGGTACAGAACGGCATAGGCAAGATGCAGTAGATGGTATAGAGTACGGTATATACAGTGGGGAGAACAAGTATTTGATACACTGATGATTTTGCAGGTTTTCCTACTTACAAAGCATGTAGAGGTCTGTAATTTTTATCATAGGTACACTTCAACTGTGAGAGACGGAATCTAAAACAAAAATCCAGAAAATCACATTGTATGATTTTTAAGTAATTAATTTGCATTTTATTGCATGACATAAGTATTTGATACATCAGAAAAACAGAACTTAATATTTGGTACAGAAACCTTAGTTTGCAATTACAGAGATCATACGTTTCCTGTAGTTCTTGACCAGGTTTGCACACACTGCAGCAGGGATTTTGGCCCACTCCTCCATACAGACCTTCTCCAGATCCTTCAGGTTTCGGGGCTGTCGCTGGGCAATACGGACTTTCGGCTCCCTCCAAAGATTTTCTATTGGGTTCAGGTCTGGAGACTGGCTAGGCCACTCCAGGACCTTGAGATGCTTCTTACGGAGCCACTCCTTAGTTGCCCTGGCTGTGTGTTTCGGGTCGTTGTCATGCTGGAAGACCCAGCCACGACCCATCTTCAATGCTCTTACTGAGGGAAGGAGGTTGTTGGTGTAGATCTCGCGATACATGGCCCCATCCATCCTCCCCTCAATACGGTGCAGTCGTCCTGTCCCCTTTGCAGAAAAGCATCCCCAAAGAATGATGTTTCCACCTCCATGCTTCACGGTTGGGATGGTGTTCTTGGGGTTGTACTCATCCTTCTATTCCTCCAAACACGGCGAGTGGAGTTTAGAGCAAAAAGCTCTATTTTTGTCTCATCAGACCACATGACCTTCTCCCATTCCTCCTCTGGATCATCCAGATGGTCATTGGCAAACTTCAGACGGGCCTGGACATGCGCTGGCTTGAGCAGGGGGACCTTGCGTGCGCTGCAGGATTTTAATCCATGACGGCGTAGTGTGTTACTAATGGTTTTCTTTGAGACTGTGGTCCCAGCTCTCTTCAGGTCATTGACCAAGTCCTGCCGTGTAGTTCTGGGCTGATCCCTCACATTCCTCATGATCATTGATGCCCCACGAGGTGAGATCTTACATGGAGCCCCAGACCGAGGGTGATTGACCGTCATCTTGAACTTCTTCCATTTTCTAATAATTGTGCCAACAGTTGTTGCCTTCTCATCAAGCTGCTTGCCTATTGTCCTGTAGCCCATCCCAGCCTTGTACAGGTCTACAATTTATCCCTGATGTCCTTACACAGCTCTCTGGTCTTGGCCATTGTGGAGAGGTTGGAGTCTGTTTGATTGAGTGTGTGGACAGGTGTCTTTTATACAGGTAACGAGTTCAAACAGGTGCAGTTAATACAGGTAATGAGTGGAGAACAGGAGGGCTTCTTAAAGAAAAACTAACAGGTCTGTGAGAGCCGGAATTCTTACTGGTTGGTAGGTGATCAAATACTTATGTCATGCAATAAAATGCAAATTAATTACTTAAAAATCATACAATGTATGTGCCCAAGCCCAAAAAAGCCCAAATTAAATAATTGTGCTGTTATCCAACACATACTGTGGCCTATGAGCTACAGTATGAAATATATGCTACAGTATGATATATAGACTACAGTATGATATATAGGCTACAGTATGATATATAGACTACAGTGTGATATATAGACTACAGTGTGATATATAGGCTACAGTATGATATATAGGCTACAGTATGATATATAGGCTACAGTGTGATATATAGACTGCAGTGTGATATATAGACTACAGTGTGATATATAGACTACATTATGATATATAGGCTACAGTATGATATATAGACTACAGTATGATATATAGACTACAGTGTGATATATAGACTACAGTATGATATATAGGCTACAGTATGATATATAGACTACAGTGTGATATATAGACTACAGTGTGATATATAGACTACAGTATGATATATAGACTACAGTGTGATATATAGGCTACAGTATGATATATAGACTACAGTGTGATATATAGACTACAGTGTGATATTTAGGTTACAGTGTGATATATAGACTACAGTGTGATATATAGACTACAGTATGATATATAGGCTACAGTATGATATATAGACTACAGTATGATATATAGGCTACAGTATGATATATAGACTACAGTGTGATATATAGACTACAGTGTGATATATAGACTACAGTATGATATATAGACTACAGTATGATATATAGGCTACAGTATGATATATAGACTACAGTGTGATATATAGACTACAGTGTGATATATAGACTACAGTATGATATATAGACTACAGTGTGATATATCAAATCAAATCAAATCAAATTTTATTAGTCACATACACATGGTTAACAGATGTTAATGCGAGTGTAGCGAAATGCTTGTGCTTCTAGTTCCGACAATGCAGTAATAACCAACAAGTAATCTAACCTAACAATTCCACAACTACTACCTTATACACACACAAGTGTAAAGGGATAAAGAATATGTACATAAAGATATATGAATGAGTGGTGGTACAGAACGGCATAGGCAAGATGCAGTAGATGGTATAGAGTACGGTATATACAGTGGGGAGAACAAGTATTTGATACACTGATGATTTTGCAGGTTTTCCTACTTACAAAGCATGTAGAGGTCTGTAATTTTTATCATAGGTACACTTCAACTGTGAGAGACGGAATCTAAACAAAAATCCAGAAAATCACATTGTATGATTTTTAAGTAATTAATTTGCATTTTATTGCATGACATAAGTATTTGATACATCAGAAAAACAGAACTTAATATTTGGTACAGAAACCTTAGTTTGCAATTACAGAGATCATACGTTTCCTGTAGTTCTTGACCAGGTTTGCACACACTGCAGCAGGGATTTTGGCCCACTCCTCCATACAGACCTTCTCCAGATCCTTCAGGTTTCGGGGCTGTCGCTGGGCAATACGGACTTTCGGCTCCCTCCAAAGATTTTCTATTGGGTTCAGGTCTGGAGACTGGCTAGGCCACTCCAGGACCTTGAGATGCTTCTTACGGAGCCACTCCTTAGTTGCCCTGGCTGTGTGTTTCGGGTCGTTGTCATGCTGGAAGACCCAGCCACGACCCATCTTCAATGCTCTTACTGAGGGAAGGAGGTTGTTGGTGTAGATCTCGCGATACATGGCCCCATCCATCCTCCCCTCAATACGGTGCAGTCGTCCTGTCCCCTTTGCAGAAAAGCATCCCCAAAGAATGATGTTTCCACCTCCATGCTTCACGGTTGGGATGGTGTTCTTGGGGTTGTACTCATCCTTCTATTCCTCCAAACACGGCGAGTGGAGTTTAGAGCAAAAAGCTCTATTTTTGTCTCATCAGACCACATGACCTTCTCCCATTCCTCCTCTGGATCATCCAGATGGTCATTGGCAAACTTCAGACGGGCCTGGACATGCGCTGGCTTGAGCAGGGGGACCTTGCGTGCGCTGCAGGATTTTAATCCATGACGGCGTAGTGTGTTACTAATGGTTTTCTTTGAGACTGTGGTCCCAGCTCTCTTCAGGTCATTGACCAAGTCCTGCCGTGTAGTTCTGGGCTGATCCCTCACATTCCTCATGATCATTGATGCCCCACGAGGTGAGATCTTACATGGAGCCCCAGACCGAGGGTGATTGACCGTCATCTTGAACTTCTTCCATTTTCTAATAATTGTGCCAACAGTTGTTGCCTTCTCATCAAGCTGCTTGCCTATTGTCCTGTAGCCCATCCCAGCCTTGTACAGGTCTACAATTTGTCCCTGATGTCCTTACACAGCTCTCTGGTCTTGGCCATTGTGGAGAGGTTGGAGTCTGTTTGATTGAGTGTGTGGACAGGTGTCTTTTATACAGGTAACGAGTTCAAACAGGTGCAGTTAATACAGGTAATGAGTGGAGAACAGGAGGGCTTCTTAAAGAAAAACTAACAGGTCTGTGAGAGCCGGAATTCTTACTGGTTGGTAGGTGATCAAATACTTATGTCATGCAATAAAATGCAAATTAATTACTTAAAAATCATACAATGTATGTGCCCAAGCCCAAAAAAGCCCAAATTAAATAATTGTGCTGTTATCCAACACATACTGTGGCCTATGAGATACAGTATGAAATATATGCTACAGTATGATATATAGACTACAGTATGATATATAGGCTACAGTATGATATATAGGCTACAGTGTGATATATAGACTGCAGTGTGATATATAGACTACAGTGTGATATATAGACTACATTATGATATATAGGCTACAGTATGATATATAGACTACAGTATGATATATAGACTACAGTGTGATATATAGACTACCGTATGATATATAGGCTACAGTATGATATATAGACTACAGTGTGATATATAGACTACAGTGTGATATATAGACTACAGTATGATATATAGACTACAGTGTGATATATAGGCTACAGTATGATATATAGACTACAGTGTGATATATAGACTACAGTGTGATATTTAGGTTACAGTGTGATATATAGACTACAGTGTGATATATAGACTACAGTATGATATATAGGCTACAGTATGATATATAGGCTACAGTATGATATATAGACTACAGTGTGATATATAGACTACAGTGTGATATATAGACTACAGTATGATATATAGACTACAGTGTGATATATCAAATCAAATCAAATCAAATTTTATTAGTCACATACACATGGTTAGCAGATGTTAATGCGAGTGTAGCGAAATGCTTGTGCTTCTAGTTCCGACAATGCAGTAATAACCAACAAGTAATCTAACCTAACAATTCCACAACTACTACCTTATACACACACAAGTGTAAAGGGATAAAGAATATGTACATAAAGATATATGAATGAGTGGTGGTACAGAACGGCATAGGCAAGATGCAGTAGATGGTATAGAGTACGGTATATACAGTGGGGAGAACAAGTATTTGATACACTGATGATTTTGCAGGTTTTCCTACTTACAAAGCATGTAGAGGTCTGTAATTTTTATCATAGGTACACTTCAACTGTGAGAGACGGAATCTAAACAAAAATCCAGAAAATCACATTGTATGATTTTTAAGTAATTAATTTGCATTTTATTGCATGACATAAGTATTTGATACATCAGAAAAACAGAACTTAATATTTGGTACAGAAACCTTAGTTTGCAATTACAGAGATCATACGTTTCCTGTAGTTCTTGACCAGGTTTGCACACACTGCAGCAGGGATTTTGGCCCACTCCTCCATACAGACCTTCTCCAGATCCTTCAGGTTTCGGGGCTGTCGCTGGGCAATACGGACTTTCGGCTCCCTCCAAAGATTTTCTATTGGGTTCAGGTCTGGAGACTGGCTAGGCCACTCCAGGACCTTGAGATGCTTCTTACGGAGCCACTCCTTAGTTGCCCTGGCTGTGTGTTTCGGGTCGTTGTCATGCTGGAAGACCCAGCCACGACCCATCTTCAATGCTCTTACTGAGGGAAGGAGGTTGTTGGTGTAGATCTCGCGATACATGGCCCCATCCATCCTCCCCTCAATACGGTGCAGTCGTCCTGTCCCCTTTGCAGAAAAGCATCCCCAAAGAATGATGTTTCCACCTCCATGCTTCACGGTTGGGATGGTGTTCTTGGGGTTGTACTCATCCTTCTATTCCTCCAAACACGGCGAGTGGAGTTTAGAGCAAAAAGCTCTATTTTTGTCTCATCAGACCACATGACCTTCTCCCATTCCTCCTCTGGATCATCCAGATGGTCATTGGCAAACTTCAGACGGGCCTGGACATGCGCTGGCTTGAGCAGGGGGACCTTGCGTGCGCTGCAGGATTTTAATCCATGACGGCGTAGTGTGTTACTAATGGTTTTCTTTGAGACTGTGGTCCCAGCTCTCTTCAGGTCATTGACCAAGTCCTGCCGTGTAGTTCTGGGCTGATCCCTCACATTCCTCATGATCATTGATGCCCCACGAGGTGAGATCTTACATGGAGCCCCAGACCGAGGGTGATTGACCGTCATCTTGAACTTCTTCCATTTTCTAATAATTGTGCCAACAGTTGTTGCCTTCTCATCAAGCTGCTTGCCTATTGTCCTGTAGCCCATCCCAGCCTTGTACAGGTCTACAATTTATCCCTGATGTCCTTACACAGCTCTCTGGTCTTGGCCATTGTGGAGAGGTTGGAGTCTGTTTGATTGAGTGTGTGGACAGGTGTCTTTTATACAGGTAACACGTTCAACCAGGTGCAGTTAATACAGGTAATGAGTGGAGAACAGGAGGGCTTCTTAAAGAAAAACTAACAGGTCTGTGAGAGCCGGAATTCTTACTGGTTGGTAGGTGATCAAATACTTATGTCATGCAATAAAATGCAAATTAATTACTTAAAAATCATACATAGAGCTGTGTAAGGACATCAGGGATAAAATTGTAGACCTGCACAAGGCTGGGATGGGCTACAGGACAATAGGCAAGCAGCTTGGTGAGAAGGCAACAACTGTTGGCGCAATTAGTAGAAAATAGAAGAAAATAGAAGAAGTTCAAGATGATGGTCAATCACCCTCGGTCTGGGGCTCCATGCAAGATCTCACCTCGTGGGGCATCAATGATCATGAGGAAGGTGAGGGATCAGCCCAGAACTACACGGCAGGACCTGGTCAATGACCTGAAGAGAGCTGGGACCACAGTCTCAAAGAAAACCATTAGTAACACACTACGCCGTCATGGATTAAAATCCTGCAGCGCACACAAGGTCCCCCTGCTCAAGCAGGCGCATGTCCAGGCCCGTCTGAAGTTTGCCAATGACCATCTGGATGATCCAGAGGAGGAATGGGAGAAGGTCATGTGGTCTGATGATTCAAAAATAGAGCTTTTTGGTCTAAACTCCACTCGCCGTGTTTGGAGGAAGAAGAAGGATGAGTACAACCCCAAGAACACCACCTGGGGGCGGCCCGTCAGGAAGTCCAGGACCCAGTTGCACAGGGCGGGGTCGAGACCCAGGGTCTCGAGCTTGATGACGAGTTTGGAGGGTACTATGGTGTTAAATGCTGAGCTGTAATCGATGAACAGCATTCTCACATGGGTATTCCTCTTGTCCAGATGGGTTAGGGCAGTGTGCAGTGTGGTTGCGATTGCGTCGTCTGTGGACCTATTGGGGCGGTAAGCAAATTGGAGTGGGTCTAGGGTGTCCGGTAGGGTGGAGGTGATATGGTCCTTGACTAGTCTCTCAAAGCACTTCATGATGACGGAAGTGAGTGCTACGGGGCGGTAGTCGTTTAGCTCAGTTACCTTAGCTTTCTTGGGAACAGGAACAATGGTGGCCCTCTTGAAGCATGTGGGAACAGAAGACTGGGATAAGGATTGATTGAATATGTCCGTAAACACACCAGCCAGCTGGTCTGCGCATGCTCTGAGGACACGGCTGGGAATGCCGTCTGGGCCTGCAGCCTTGCGAGGGTTAACACGTTTAAATGTTTTACTCACCTCGGCTGCAGTGAAGGAGAGCCCGCAGGTTTTGGTAGGGGGCCGTGTCAGTGGCACTGTATTGTCCTCAAAGCGGGCAAAAAAGTTGTTTAGCCTGTCTGGGAGCAAGACATCCTGGTCCGCGACGGGGCTGGTTTTCTTTTTGTAATCCGTGATTGACTGTAGACCCTGCCACATACCTCTTGTGTCTGAGCTGTTGAATTGCGACTCGATTTTGTCTCTGTACTGGGACTTAGCCTGTTTGATTGCCTTGCGGAGAGAATAGCTACACTGTTTGTATTCGGTCATGCTTCCGGTCACCTTGCCCTGGTTAAAAGCAGTGGTTCGCGCTTTCAGTTTCACGCGAATGCTGCCGTCAATCCACGGTTTCTGGTTTGGGAATGTTTTAATCGTTGCTGTGGGTACGACATCGTCAATGCACTTCCTAATGAACTCGCTCACCGAATCAGCATATTCGTCAATATTGTTGTTGGACGCAATGCGGAACATATTCCAATCCGCGTGATCGAAGCAGTCTTGAAGCGTGGAATCAGATTGGTCGGACCAGCGTTGAACAGACCTGAGCGCGGGAGCTTGTTGTTTTAGTTTCTGTTTGTAGGCTGGAATCAACAAAATGGAGTCGTGGTCAGCTTTTCCGAAAGGGGGGCGGGGGAGGGCCTTATATGCGTCGCGGAAATTAGTATAACAATGATCTAGGGTTTTTCCAGCCCTGGTAGCACAATCGATATGCTGATAGAATTTTGTTTTTAGATTAGCCTTGTTAAAATCCCCAGCTACGATGAATGCAGCCTCAGGGTGTGTGGTTTCCAGTTTACAAAGAGTCAGATAAAGTTCGTTCAGGGCCATCGATGTGTCTGCTTGGGGGGGAATATATACGGCTGTGATTATGATTGAAGAGAATTCCCTTGGTAGATAATGCGGTCGACATTTTATTGTGAGGAGTTCTAGATCAGGTGAACAGAATGACTTGAGTTCCTGTGTGTTGTTATGATGATCACACCACGTCTCGTTAATCATAAGGCATACCCCCCCGCCCCTCTTCTTACCAGAAAGATGTTTGTTTCTGTCGGCGCGATGCATGAAGAAACCAGCTGGCTGCACCGACTCCGTTAGCGTCTCTTGAGTTAGCCATGTTTCCGTGAAGCAGAGCACGTTGCAATCCCTGATGTCTCTCTGGAATGCTACCCGTGCTCGGATTTCATCAACCTTATTGTCAAGAGACTGGACATTGGCGAGTAGTATGCTAGGGAGTGGAGCGCGATGTGCCCGTCTCCGAAGCCTGGCCAGGAGACCGCCTCGTTTGCCCCTTTTACGGCGTCGCACAGGGTCGCCGGCTGGGATCAGATCCATTGTATTGGGTGGAAGGCAAAACACTGGATCCGTTTCGGGAAAGTCATATTCCTGGTAGGAACGATGATGAGTTGACGTTAATCGTATATTCAGTAGTTCCTCCCGACTGTATGTAATGAAACCTAAGATTACCTGGGGTACCGATGTCAGAAATAACACATAAAAAAACAAAATACTGCATATTTTCCAAGGAACGCGAAGCGAGGCGGCCATCTCGTTTCGGCGCCGGATGTATAGATGTATGCTACAGTATGATATGGACTGTCCCCACCCTTAGATGGACTGTCTGTCCCCCACCCTGAGATGGTCTGTCTGTCCCCCACCCTGAGATGGGCTGTCTGTCCCCACCCTGAGATGGTCTGTCTCCACCCTGAGATGGGCTGTCTGTCCCCACCCTGAGATGGGCTGTCTGTCCCCCACCCTGAGATGGGCTGTCTGTCCCCACCCTGAGACGGGCTGTCTGTCCCCACCCTGAGATGGGCTGTCTGTCCCCACCCTGAGACGGGCTGTCTGTCCCCACCCTGAGATGGGCTGTCTGTCCCCACCCTGAGACGGGCTGTCTGTCCCCACCCTGAGATGGGCTGTCTGTCCCCACCCTGAGATGGACTGTCTGTCCCCACCCTGAGATGGACTGTCTGTCCCCCACCCTGAGATGGACTGTCTGTCCCCACCCTGAGATGGACTGTCTGTCCCCCACCCTGAGATGGACTGTCTGTCCCCACCCTGAGATGGGCTGTCTGTCCCCACCCTGAGATGGGCTGTCTGTCCCCACCCTGAGATGGGCTGTCTGTCCCCACCCTTAGATGGACTGTCTGTCCCCCACCCTGAGATGGGCTGTCTGTCCCCACCCTTAGATGGACTGTCTGTCCCCACCCTGAGATGGGCTGTCTGTCCCCACCCTGAGATGGGCTGTCTGTCCCCACCCTGAGATGGGCTGTCTGTCCCCACCCTGAGATGGGCTGTCTGTCCCCCACCCTGAGATGGGCTGTCTGTCCCCACCCTTAGATGGACTGTCTGTCCCCCACCCTGAGATGGGCTGTCTGTCCCCACCCTGAGATGGACTGTCTGTCCCCACCCTGAGATGGGCTGTCTGTCCCCACCCTGAGTTGTGCTGTCTGTCCCCACCCTGAGATGGGCTGTCTGTCCCCCACCCTGAGATGGACTGTCTGTCCCCACCCTGAGATGGTCTGTCTGTCCCCCACCCTGAGATGGGCTGTCTGTCCCCACCCTGAGATGGTCTGTCTGTCCCCACCCTGAGATGGTCTGTCTGTCCCCACCCTGAGATGGGCTGTCTGTCCCCACCCTGAGATGGGCTGTCTGTCCCCACCCTGAGATGGTCTGTCTGTCCCCACCCTGAGATGGGCTGTCTGTCCCCACCCTGAGATGGGCTGTCTGTCCCCACCCTGAGATGGTCTGTCTGTCCCCACCCTGAGATGGTCTGTCTGTCCCCACCCTGAGATGGGCTGTCTGTCCCCACCCTGAGATGGGCTGTCTGTCCCCACCCTGAGATGGTCTGTCTGTCCCCACCCTGAGATGGGCTGTCTGTCCCCCACCCTGAGATGGACTGTCTGTCCCCACCCTGAGATGGTCTGTCTGTCCCCCACCCTGAGATGGGCTGTCTGTCCCCCACCCTGAGATGGACTGTCTGTCTCCACCCTGAGATGGGCTGTCTGTCCCCCACCCTGAGATGGTCTGTCTGTCCCCCACCCTGAGATGGTCTGTCTCCACCCTGAGATGGGCTGTCTGTCCCCCACCCTGAGATGGACTGTCTGTCCCCCACCCTGAGATGGACTGTCTGTCCCCACCCTGAGATGGACTGTCTGTCTCCACCCTGAGATGGGCTGTCTGTCCCCCACCCTGAGATGGTCTGTCTGTCCCCACCCTGAGATGGACTGTCTGTCCCCACCCTGAGATGGACTGTCTGTCCCCACCCTGAGATGGGCTGTCTGTCCCCACGCTGAGATGGTCTGTCTCCACCCTGAGATGGGCTGTCTGTCCCCACCCTGAGATGGACTGTCTGTCCCCACCCTGAGATGGTCTGTCTCCACCCTGAGATGGGCTGTCTGTCCCCCACCCTGAGATGGTCTGTCTGTCCCCACCCTGAGATGGACTGTCTGTCCCCACCCTGAGATGGACTGTCTGTCCCCACCCTGAGATGGGCTGTCTGTCCCCACGCTGAGATGGTCTGTCTCCACCCTGAGATGGGCTGTCTGTCCCCACCCTGAGATGGACTGTCTGTCCCCACCCTGAGATGGTCTGTCCCCACCCTGAGATGGACTGTCTGTCCCCACCCTGAGATGGTCTGTCTCCACCCTGAGATGGACTGTCTCCACCCTGAGATGGGCTGTCTGTCCCCACCCTGAGATGGTCTGTCTCCACCCTGAGATGGGCTGTCTGTCCCCACCCTGAGATGGACTGTCTGTCCCCCACCCGGATATGTGCTGTCTGTCCCCCACCCTGAGATGGGCTGTCTGTCCCCCACCCTGAGATGGTCTGTCTGTCCCCACCCTGAGATGGACTGTCTGTCCCCACCCTGAGATGGACTGTCTGTCCCCCACCCTGAGATGGACGGTCTGTCCCTCATCCTGAGATGGACTGTCTGTCCCCCACCCTGAGATGGACTGTCTGTCCCCACCCTGAGATGGACTGTCTGTCCCCACCCTGAGATGGTCTGTCTGTCCCCCACCCTGAGATGGGCTGTCTGTCCCCACCCTGAGATGGTCTGTCTGTCCCCACCCTGAGTTGTGCTGTCTGTCCCCACCCTGAGATGGACTGTCTGTCCCCCACCCTGAGATGGACTGTCTGTCCCCCACCCTGAGATGGTCTGTCTCCACCCTGAGATGGACTGTCTGTCTCCACCCTGAGATGGGCTGTCTGTCCCCCACCCTGAGATGGGCTGTCTGTCCCCACCCTGAGATGGACTGTCTGTCCCCCACCCTGAGATGGACTGTCTGTCCCCCACCCTGAGATGGACTGTCTGTCCCCCACCCTGAGATGGGCTGTCTGTCCCCACCCTGAGATGTGCTGTCTGTCCCCACCCTGAGATGGTCTGTCTGTCCCCACCCGGAGATGGTCTGTCTCCACCCTGAGATGGACTGTCTGTCCCCCACCCTGAGATGGACTGTCTGTCCCCCACCCTGAGATGGTCTGTCTGTCCCCCACCCTGAGATGGACTGTCTGTCCCCACCCGGAGATGGTCTGTCTCCACCCTGAGATGGACTGTCTGTCTCCACCCTGAGTTGTGCTGTCTGTCCCCACCCTGAGATGGGCTGTCTGTCCCCACCCTGAGATGGGCTGTCTGTCCCCACCCTGAGATGGACTGTCTGTCCCCATCCTGAGATGGACTGTCTGTCTCCACCCTGAGATGGGCTGTCTGTCCCCCACCCTGAGATGGACTGTCTCCACCCTGAGCGTTGATGATTCATAATGCAGATAGCAGAGAGAAGGTTGTAAAGATTCCAGATTTAGACATTGCAAAAAGGCGCATTTAACAGTTCCATTTCAGGTCATAGAAAGAATGTATAATAATTTACCGGTTTCTCAGTTATTTATCCCCGGAAAAGGGAGTGTGTTTGGGCGAGAAATCTCATTAAATCTCGGTAACCCGGTTCCCGCTATTCAAACCTAGCTGTAAGGTTGTGAATTCCTCAGATAACAAGTGTTTTCTCTCATGACCCACATAATCAGTCTGCAGATGGCTGTTATTCCCGCTGGGCTGAGTGGTGAGAAGAGTTTACACACACACATTCACACGTGTGCACGCACACACATGCCAGTTAGACAGAGCGGCTGGTCTGTGAGAGCTGTTTGCTAACGTAATGTACTATGTCTCCTGCCGGCCGTTGCTCTGTGCTAGGGAGGAAATAGATATTGCAGTGCCAGAGGTGCCGAAATAACTCACAGAAAGAATTTACACACAGTGAGAGTTGTAATACTCTGCCATTTTAAACTAAATGTTCACCAAATGTAAAGTATTATTATCATTCAAATCAATGTTAGTTCAGTGGAGAAATTAGGTTTACCTCTCTCATAAAATGCCTTATGGGCAACATAAATTCTCAGAGATTCCACTCTGGTCTGTTACTATCCCCAATGTTCCACTCTGGTCTGTTACTATCCCCAATGTTCCACTCTGGTCTGTTACTATCCCCAATGTTCCACTCTGGTCTGTTACTATCCCCAATGTTCCACTCTGGCCTGTTACTATCCCCAATGTTCCACTCTGGTCTGTTACTATCCCCAATGTTCCACTCTGGTCTGTTACTATCCCCAATATTCCACTCTGGTCTGTTACTATCCCCAATGTTCCACTCTGGTCTGTTACTATCCCCAATGTTCCACTCTGGCCTGTTACTATCCCCAATGTTCCACTCTGGTCTGTTACTATCCCCAATGTTCCACTCTGGTCTGTTACTATCCCCAATGTTCCACTCTGGTCTGTTACTATCCCCAATGTTCCACTCTGGTCTGTTACTCTCCCCAATGTTCCACTCTGGTCTGTTACTATCCCCAATGTTCCTCTCTGGTCTGTTACTATCCCCAATGTTCCACTCTGGTCTGTTACTATCCACAATGTTCCCCTCTGGTCTGTTACTATCCACAATGTTCCCCTCTGGCCTGTTACTATCCCCAATGTTCCACTCTGGCCTGTTACTATCCCCAATGTTCCACTCTGGTCTGTTACTATCCCCAATGTTCCACTCTGGTCTGTTACTATCCCCAATATTCCACTCTGGTCTGTTACTATCCCCAATGTTCCACTCTGGTCTGTTACTATCCCCAATGTTCCACTCTGGCCTGTTACTATCCCCAATGTTCCACTCTGGTCTGTTACTATCCCCAATGTTCCACTCTGGTCTGTTACTATCCCCAATGTTCCACTCTGGTCTGTTACTATCCCCAATGTTCCACTCTGGTCTGTTACTATCCCCAATGTTCCACTCTGGTCTGTTACTATCCCCAATGTTCCTCTCTGGTCTGTTACTATCCCCAATGTTCCACTCTGGTCTGTTACTATCCACAATGTTCCCCTCTGGTCTGTTACTATCCACAATGTTCCCCTCTGGCCTGTTACTATCCCCAATGTTCCACTCTGGTCTGTTACTATCCCCAATGTTCCACTCTGGTCTGTTACTATC
The DNA here is from genome assembly GCF_045679555.1 of Salvelinus alpinus. NCBI lineage: Eukaryota > Metazoa > Chordata > Actinopteri > Salmoniformes > Salmonidae > Salvelinus > Salvelinus alpinus. The sequence continues at coordinate 41,423,299 of NC_092106.1, read as the reverse complement.
CCCAATGTTCCACTCTGGCCTGTTACTATCCCCAATGTTCCACTCTGGTCTGTTACTATCCCCAATGTTCCACTCTGGTCTGTTACTATCCCCAATGTTCCACTCTGGTCTGTTACTATCCCCAATGTTCCACTCTGGTCTGTTAATATCCCCAATGTTCCACTCTGGTCTGTTACTATCCCCAATGTTCCTCTCTGGTCTGTTACTATCCCCAATGTTCCACTCTGGTCTGTTACTATCCACAATGTTCCCCTCTGGTCTGTTACTATCCACAATGTTCCCCTCTGGCCTGTTACTATCCCCAATGTTCCACTCTGGTCTGTTACTATCCCCAATGTTCCACTCTGGTCTGTTACTATCCCCAATGTTCCACTCTGGTCTGTTACTATCCCCAATGTTCCACTCTGGTCTGTTACTATCGCCAATAGTTTTTCTTCCTGTATTTCAGTACTTTGTGATTTGCTCCATCATTCCATGGTTCTGATGAGAGTGTTATTTATTACATGTTGTTAGGTGGGTGAGTTTAGAGAGTTCCAGACAGAACAGCTCCAGGTGCTACTGTAACGACGGTCATCCCAGACACACTCTGACTTTAACTGGAACTCAGTTCACTAAGTGAAAGCTGTTCTCACAGCTGCATTCGTCCCACTGGAGCCATTCAGAAGTGAAACTCACCGATGTAACCGTCTGCCTCTTTTTAAAGGTCACCGTGTAGAAATGGGGAATGGTATTATACCCAGTGTTACTGTATGATAAGGGCAGTATTGATGCTCATCCATTCTCACTTTAACTGGTGGCTGTCAACCATGAGTCTTAACACCCCGGGCCGTCGGACAGTCTAAGCTAGATCAATCAAATGTATTGATAAAGCCCTTCTTACATCAGCTGATGTCACAAAGTGCTGTACAGAAACCCAGCCTAAAACCCCAAACAGCAAGCAATGCAGGTGTAGAAGCACGATGTTCTAAATCTCACACAAATTATCAAGGAACCTGCCAGGTACAACCCCAAATCCGTAAACATGGTCACCCTCATAGATATCATCCTGACCAACCTGCCCTCTAAATACACCTTTGCTGCCTTCAACTGGGATCTCAGCGATCACTGCCTCATTGCCTGCGTGCTTAATGGTTCCGCGGTCAAACGACAACCCCTCATCACGGTCAAACGCTCCCTAAAACACTTCAGTGAGCAGGCCTTTCTAATATACCTGGCCCGGATATCCTGGAAGGATATTGACCTCATCTCGTCAGTAGAGGATGCCTGGTTGCTCTTCAAAAGTGCCTTCCTCTCCATACAGATTTTCTATTGTGTTATTGACTGCACGTTTGTTTATACCATGTGTAACTCTGTGTTGTTGTTTGTGTCGCACTGCTTTGCTTTCACTTGGCCAGGTCGCAGTTGTAAATGAGAACTTGTTCTCAACTGGCCTACATGGTTAAATAAAGGGTTAAGGTAATATATATAAATACCTGGTTAAATAAAGGGTTAAGGTTATATATATAAATACCTGGTTAAATAAAGGGTTAAGGTTATATATATAAATACCTGGTTAAATAAAGGGTTAAGGTTATATATATAAATACCTGCCATTTGGTGAAACTGTAGACTTGGTCATAATGCCATTTGGTGAAACTATAGACTTGGTCATAATGCCATTTGGTGAAACTATAGACTTGGTCATAATGCCATTTGGTGAAACTATAGACTTGGTCATAATGCCATTTGGTGAAACTGTAGACTTGGTCATAATGCCATTTGGTGAAACTGTAGACTTGGTCATAATGCCATTTGGTGAAACTGTAGACTTGGTCATAATGCCATTTGGTGAAACTGTAGACTTGGTCATAATGCCATTTGGTGAAACTGTAGACTTGCTGTCAAGTCAAGCCATCCACCAGTGCCCATTCAAATCCCCTTTCTTGTATTTAGGCTCTCACATTGTATTGGACCTGCCGACGTGCAGACATGCAGTCCATATTCACAGGGCTCCCATTCAGTTCCTGTTGCTTTCTTTCTCTCAGACTGGTTTGAGGACTCAACAGGAAATTCAGCACAGGCCTTAAGACCTTAATGGTGCTCCTCTGAAATGCTTCCCCAACCCCAGTGCCTGACAGGGAGGCTGTATCTGAAATGAGACTGGGAGGCTGTATCTGAAATGAGACTGGGAGGCTGTATCTGAAATGAGACTGGGAGGCTGTATCTGAAATGAGACTGGGAGGCTGTATCTGAAATGAGACTGGGAGGCTGTATCTGAAATGAGACAGGGAGGCTGTATCTGAAATGAGACTGGGAGGCTGTATCTGAAATGAGACTGGGAGGCTGTATCTGAAATGAGACTGGGAGGCCATATCTGAAATGAGACTGGGAGGCTGTATCTGAAATGAGACTGGGAGGCTGTATCTGAAATGAGACTGGGAGGCTGTATCTGAAATGAGACTGGGAGGCTGTATCTGAAATGAGACTGGGAGGCTGTATCTGAAATGAGACTGGGAGGCCGTATCTGAAATGAGACTGGGAGGCTGTATCTGAAATGAGACTGGGAGGCTGTATCTGAAATGAGACTGGGAGGCTGTATCTGAAATGAGACTGGGAGGCTGTATCTGAAATGAGACTGGGAGGCTGTGTCTGATATGAGACAGGGAGGCTGTATCTGAAATGAGACTGGGAGGCCGTATCTGAAATGAGACTGGGAGGCTGTATCTGAAATGAGACTGGGAGGCTGTATCTGAAATGAGACTGGGAGGCTGTATCTGAAATGAGACTGGGAGGCTGTATCTGAAATGAGACAGGGAGGCTGTATCTGAAATGAGACTGGGAGGCTGTATCTGAAATGAGACTGGGAGGCTGTATCTGAAATGAGACTGGGAGGCCATATCTGAAATGAGACTGGGAGGCTGTATCTGAAATGAGACTGGGAGGCTGTATCTGAAATGAGACTGGGAGGCTGTATCTGAAATGAGACTGGGAGGCTGTGTCTGATATGAGACAGGGAGGCTGTATCTGAAATGAGACTGGGAGGCCGTATCTGAAATGAGACTGGGAGGCTGTATCTGAAATGAGACTGGGAGGCTGTATCTGAAATGAGACTGGGAGGTTGTATCTGAAATGAGACTGGGAGGCTGTATCTGATATGAGACAGGGAGGCTGTATCTGAAATGAGACTGGGAGGCCATATCTGAAATGAGACTTGAAGGCTGTATCTGAAATGAGACTGGGAGGCTGTATCTGAAATGAGACTGGGAGGCTGTATCTGAAATGAGACAAGGAGGCTGTATCTGAAATGAGACTGGGAGGCTGTATCTGAAATGAGACAGGGAGGCTGTATCTGAAATGAGACTGGGAGGCTGTATCTGAAATGAGACAGGGAGGCTGTATCTGAAATGAGACTGGGAGGCTGTATCTGAAATGAGACAGGGAGGCTGTATCTGAAATGAGACTGGGAGGCTGTATCTGAAATGAGACTGGGAGGCTGTATCTGAAATGAGACTGGGAGGCTGTATCTGAAATGAGACTGGGAGGCCATATCTGAAATGAGACTGGGAGGCTGTATCTGAAATGAGACTGGGAGGCTGTATCTGAAATGAGACTGGGAGGCTGTATCTGAAATGAGACTGGGAGGCTGTATCTGAAATGAGACTGGGAGGCTGTATCTGAAATGAGACTGGGAGGCCGTATCTGAAATGAGACTGGGAGGCTGTATCTGAAATGAGACTGGGAGGCTGTATCTGAAATGAGACTGGGAGGCTGTATCTGAAATGAGACTGGGAGGCTGTATCTGAAATGAGACTGGGAGGCTGTGTCTGATATGAGACAGGGAGGCTGTATCTGAAATGAGACTGGGAGGCTGTATCTGAAATGAGACAGGGAGGCTGTATCTGAAATGAGACTGGGAGGCTGTATCTGAAATGAGACTGGGAGGCTGTATCTGAAATGAGACTGGGAGGCCATATCTGAAATGAGACTGGGAGGCTGTATCTGAAATGAGACTGGGAGGCTGTATCTGAAATGAGACTGGGAGGCTGTGTCTGATATGAGACAGGGAGGCTGTATCTGAAATGAGACTGGGAGGCCGTATCTGAAATGAGACTGGGAGGCTGTATCTGAAATGAGACTGGGAGGCTGTATCTGAAATGAGACTGGGAGGCTGTATCTGAAATGAGACTGGGAGGCTGTATCTGATATGAGACAGGGAGGCTGTATCTGAAATGAGACTGGGAGGCCATATCTGAAATGAGACTGGAAGGCTGTATCTGAAATGAGACTGGGAGGCTGTATCTGAAATGAGACTGGGAGGCTGTATCTGAAATGAGACAGGGAGGCTGTATCTGAAATGAGACTGGGAGGCTGTATCTGAAATGAGACAGGGAGGCTGTATCTGAAATGAGACTGGGAGGCTGTATCTGAAATGAGACTGGGAGGCCGTATCTGAAATGAGACTGGGAGGCTGTATCTGAAATGAGACTGGGAGGCTGTATCTGAAATGAGACTGGGAGGCTGTATCTGAAATGAGACTGGGAGGCTGTATCTGAAATGAGACTGGGAGGCTGTATCTGATATGAGACAGGGAGGCTGTATCTGAAATGAGACTGGGAGGCCATATCTGAAATGAGACTGGAAGGCTGTATCTGAAATGAGACTGGGAGGCTGTATCTGAAATGAGACTGGGAGGCTGTATCTGAAATGAGACAGGGAGGCTGTATCTGAAATGAGACTGGGAGGCTGTATCTGAAATGAGACAGGGAGGCTGTATCTGAAATGAGACTGGGAGGCTGTATCTGAAATGAGACAGGGAGGCTGTATCTGAAATGAGACTGGGAGGCTGTATCTGAAATGAGACAGGGAGGCTGTATCTGAAATGAGACAGGGAGGCTGTATCTGAAATGAGACACAACCGGCCGTGGTCAGGAGTTCCATAGGGCGGCACACAATTTGTCCAACATCGTCCGGGTTAAGGGAGGGTTTGGCCAGGTTAGGCCGTCATTGTAAAATAATATTTTTTTTCTAAACTGACTTGCCTAGTTAAATAAAGGTTCAATAAAAATTCTACATTTTAATATTATTTTCCTGCTGTAGCAAACTGTAGGGAATAGGGACATGAGGCTGTGGCTGATAGCAGCTTTTAAAGTGGCTATGAAGCACCTTGCCAGCCAGCCAGACTAATCTGTGTTTGGTTGACGCTAGTGTCTGATATATGTGTATATCACTGCCGCTGTAAAGCTCTACCTCTTGCCACTCTGTGCTATATTTCAAACAGGTCTGACAATAGCTAGGATTTTACAGCCCATATCAAAATTGATTGGAACCATTTTTCCCCATTTTTCAAAATATTTCTACTGCTGCTTCTACACTACGGTGGCAATGCATACTGTAGAAGTGATTTCATTTTTATTTGTGGTATTTTACCCCATTTTTCTCCCCAATTTCCATCTTGTCTCATGGCTGCAACTCCCCAATGGGATCGGGAGGCGAAGGTTGAGTCATGCGTCCTCTGAAACATGACCCGCCAAACCACGCTACTTAACACCCACCCGCTTATCGTGGAAGCCAGCCGCACCAATGTGTCCGAGGAAACACTGTTCAACTGACAACTGCAGTCAGCCTGCAGGCGCCCGGCCCGCCACAAGGAGTAGCTAGAGCGCGATGAGCCAAGTTAAGGCCCCCCGGCCAAACCCTCCCCTAACCCGGACGACGCTGGGCCAAACCCTCCCCTAACCCGGACGACGCAGGGCCAAACCCTCCCCTAACCCGGACGACGCTGGGCCAAACCCTCCCCTAACCCGTACGACGCTGGGCCAAACCCTCCCCTAACCCGGACGACGCTGGGCCAAACCCTTCCCTAACCCTGACGACGCTGGGCCAAACCCTCCCCTAACCCAGACGACGCTGGACCAAACCCTCCCCTAACCCGGACGACGCTGGGCCAAACCCTCCCCTAACCCGGACGACGCTGGGCCAAACCCTCCCCTAACCCGGACGACGCAGGGCCAAACCCTCCCCTAACCCGTACGACGCTGGGCCAAACCCTCCTTTAACCCGGACGACGCTGGGCCAAACCCTCCCCTAACCCGGACGACGCAGGGCCAAACCCTCCCCTAACCCGGACGACGCTGGGCCAAACCCTCCCCTAACCCGTACGACGCTGGGCCAAACCCTCCCCTAACCCGGACGACGCAGGGCCAAACCCTCCCCTAACCCGTACGACGCTGGGACAAACCCTCCCTTAACCCGGACGACGCTGGGCCAAACCCTCCCCTAACCCGGACGACGCAGGGCCAAACCCTCCCCTAACCCGTACGACGCTGGGACAAACCCTCCCTTAACCCGGACGACGCTGGGCCAAACCCTCCCCTAACCCGGACGACGCTGGGCCAAACCCTTCCCTAACCCTGACGACGCTGGGCCAAACCCTCCCCTAACCCAGACGACGCTGGACCAAACCCTCCCCTAACCCGTACGACGCTGGGCCAAAACCTCCCCTAACCCGGACGACGCTGGGCCAAACCCTCCCCTAACCCGGACGACGCTGGGCCAAACCCTCTCCTAACCCGGACGACGCTGGGCCAAACCCTCCCCTAACCCGGACGACGCTGGGCCAAACCCTCCCCTAACCCGGACGACGCTGGACAAAACCCTCCCCTAACCCGTACGACGCTGGGCCAAACCCTCCCCTAACCCGGACGACGCTGGGCCAAACCCTCCCCTAACCCGGACGACGCTGGGCCAAACCTTCCCCTAACCCGGACGACGCTGGGCCAAACCCTCCCCTAACCCGGACGACGCTGGGCCAAACCCTCTCCTAACCCGGACGACGCTGGGCCAATTGTGCACTCCTGCTGAAGCCGTGATTGAATGCCATGTATCTGTGTATTTTACTGTAATTTGATAGTGTTGAAGCCGTGATTGAATGCCGTGTATCTGTGTATTTTACTGTAATTTGATTCTGTTGAACCCGTGATTGAACGCCATGTATCTGTGTATTTTACTGTAATTTGATACTGTTGAAGCTGTGATTGAACGTCATGTATCTGTGTATTTTACTGTAATTTGATACTGTTGAACCCGTGATTGAACGCCGTGTATCTGTGTATTTTACTGTAATTTGATACTGTTGAACCCGTGATTGAACGCCGTATATCTGTGTATTTTACTGTAATTTGATACTGTTGAACCCGTGATTGAACGCCGTGTATCTGTGTATTTGCGTTGCAGATCCAGAATGCGGATGATGTGCTAATTGCACC
>NC_092106.1:41381055-41411055 GCF_045679555.1 Salvelinus alpinus | reverse complement strand
GCCTCATCTATAACATGACTAGACCCAGCCTCATCTACACCACCATATATAACATGACTAGACCCAGCCTCATCTACACCACCATCTATAACCTGACTAGACCCAGCCTCATCTACACCACCATCTATAACATGACTAGACCCAGCCTCATCTACACCACCATCTATAGCCTGACTAGACCCAGCCTCATCTACACCACCATATATAACATGACTAGACCCAGCCTCATCTACACCACCATCTATAACCTGACTAGACCCAGCCTCATCTACACCACCATCTATAACATGACTAGACCCAGCCTCATCTATAACATGACTAGACCCAGCCTCATCTACACCACCATATATAACATGACTAGACCCAGCCTCATCTACACCACCATCTATAACCTGACTAGACCCAGCCTCATCTACAACACCATCTATAACATGACTAGACCCAGCCTCATCTACACCACCATCTATAGCCTGACTAGACCCAGCCTGATCTACACCACCATATATAACATGACTAGACCCAGCCTCATCTACACCACCATCTATAACCTGACTAGACCCAGCCTCATCTACACCACCATCTATAACATGACTAGACCCAGCCTCATCTACACCACCATCTATAACATGACTAGACCCAGCCTCATCTACAACACCATCTATAACCTGACTAGACCCAGCCTCATCTACACCACCATATATAACATGACTAGACCAGCCTCATCTACACCACCACCATCTATAACATGACTAGACCCAGCCTCATCTACACCACCATCTAAAACATGACTAGACCCAGCCTCATCTACACCACCATCTATAACATGACTAGACCCAGTCTCATCTACACCACCATCTAAAACATGACTAGACCCAGCCTCATCTACACCACCATCTATAACCTGACTAGACCCAGCCTCATCTACACCACCACCATCTATAGCATGACTAGACCCAGCCTCATCTACAACACCATCTATAACCTGACTAGACCCAGCCTCATCTACACCACCATCTATAGCATGACTAGACCAAGACTCATCTACACCACCATATATAACATGACTAGACCCAGCCTCATCTACACCACCATCTATAACCTGACTAGACCCAGCCTCATCTATAGCATGACGAGACCCAGCCTCATCTACACCACCATATATAACATGACTAGACCCAGCCTCATCTACACCACCATCTATAACCTGACTAGACCAGCCAAAGTCTTCTCATGCTTTGTTGATTTCAAAAAAGCTTTCGACTCAATTTGTCATGAGGGAAAGTAGTGTTGATGGAAAGTGGTGTTGGGGGGAAAATATACGACATTATAAAATCCATTTACACAATCAACTGGCAAAAAACACCCACATTTCTTTCCAAGGGGCCGGGGGATGAGACAGGGTTGCAGCATAAGCCCCACCTTCTTCAACATATATATATCACAGAATTGGCGAGGGCACTAGAACAGTCTGCAGCACCCGGCCTCACACTACTAGAATATGAAGTCAAATGTCTACTGTTTGCTGATGATCTGGTGCTTCTGTCCCCAACCAAGGAGGGCCTACAGCAGCACCTAGATCTTCAGCACAGATTCTGCCAGACCTGGGCCCTGACAGTAAATCTCAGTAAGACAAAAATAATGGTGTTCCAAAAATTGTCCAGTTGCCAGGACAACAAATATAAATTCTAGAAACTGTTGCCCTAGAGCACACAAAAAACTATTCATACCTCGGCCTAAACATCAGCGACACAGTTAACTTCAACAAGGCTGTGAACGAGCTGAGAGACAAGGCAAGAAGGGCCTTCTAAGCCATCAAAAATATCATAAAATTCGACATATCAATTAGGATCTGGCTAAAACTACTTGAATCAGTTATTGAACTCATTGCCCTTTATAGTTGTGAGGTCTGGGGTCTGCTCACCAACCAAGAATTGGGACAAACACCAATTTCAGACTCTGCATGCAGAATTCTGCATAAATATCCTCAGTGTTCAACGTAGAACACCAAATGATGAATGCAGAGCAGAATTAGGACAATACCCACTAATGATCAAAATCCAGAAAGGAGCCGTTAAATTCTACAACCACCTAAAAGAAAGAGGTTCCCAAACCTTCCATAACAAATCCATCACCTACAGAGAGATGAACCTAGAGAAGAGTCCCCTAAGCAAGCTGGTCCTGGGGCTCTGTTCACAAACACAAACACACCCCACAGAGCCCCAGGACAGCAACACAGTTAGCACCAACCAGATAATTACTTGACACATTGGAAAGAATTAACAAAAAAACAGAACAAACTAGAATGCTATTTGGCCCTAAACAGAGAGTACACAGTGGCAGAATACCTGACCACTGTGACTGACCCAAACTTAAGGAAAGTTTTGACTATGTACAGACTCAGTGAGCTTAGCCTTGCTATTGAGAAAGGCTGCCGTAGGCAGACCTGGCTCTCAAGAGAAGACAGGCTATGTGCACACTGCCCACAAAATGAGGAGGAAACTGAGCTGCACTTCCTAACTTCCTGCCAAATGTATGACCATATTAGAGAGACATATTTCCCTCAGATCACACAGATCCACAAAGAATTCAAAAACAAACCCAATTTTGATAAACTCCCTTATCTACTGGGTGAAATACCACAGTGTGCCATCACAGCAGCAAGATTTGTGACCTGTTGTCACAAGAAAATGGCAACCAGTGAAGAACAAACACCATTGTAAATACAACCCATATTTATGTTTATTTATTTTCCCTTTTGTACTTTAACTATTTGCACATCATTACAACACTGTATATAGACATAGTATGACATTTGAAATGTCTTTTTTAATTTTGAACTTTTGTGAGTGTAATGTTTACTGTTCATTTTTATTGTTTATTTGACTTTTGTATATTATCTATCTCACTTGCTTTGGCAATGTTAACACATGTTTCCCATGCCAATAAAGCCCCTTGAATTGAATTGAATTGAATTGAGAGAGAGAGAGAGAGAGAGAGAGAGAGAGAGAGAGAGAGAGAGAGAGAGAGAGAGAGAGAGAGAGAGAGAGAGAGACAGAGAGAGACAGAGAGAGACAGAGAGAGACAGAGAGACAGAGACAGAGCGAACAAGACCTTTAGAATGAGGTCGATTCAAGGTAAATGAAGTTCAAGTCAACTGGTTTTCTACTCAGTATACAATCCCCAACATACACTGACTGGACAAAACATTACCTGGTTTTCTACTCAGTATACAATCCCCAACATACACTGACTGGACAAAACATTACCTGGTTTTCTACTCAGTATACAATCCCCAACATACACTGACTGGACAAAACATTACCTGGTTTTCTACTCAGTATACAATCCCCAACATACACTGACTGGACAAAACATTACCTGGTTTTCTACTCAGTATACAATCCCCAACATACACTGACTGGCACCCTGAAATGGAACATCTCTCTCTCTCTCTCTCTCTCTCTCTCTCTCTCTCTCTCTCTCTCTCTCTCTCTCTCTCTCTCTCTCTCTCTCTCTCTCTCTCTCTCTCTCTCTCTCTCTCTCTCTCTCTCTCTCTGTCTCTCTCTCTCTCTCTCTCTCTATCTCTCTCTGTCTCTCTCTGTCTCTCTGTCTCTCAATTCAATTCAATTCGCTTTATTGGCATGACGTAACAATGTACATATTGCCAAAGCTTATTTTGGATATTTACAATATAAAAAAAATATTTAAAAATAATAAGAATCAAAATTGTCAACGGGACAACAGTAACAACAGTAACCAAGGGTCAAAATAACCATACATTCAACAATAACAATAAACATACAGTAGAGGACATGTGTAGGTTGATTGGTCTGTCAGACACTGTCCCTCATCTTATGGCAGGCAGCAATGTAGTGCGCTGCCAACCCACAGCTCTCTGCGTCCTCCCCCAACAGGATGGGTAGGTTATCCTCATCAGAGAGGTCTTTGAAACCTTGAATAAGGGTTTCAAATTTGGGAAAATGACACTCTCTAATTGTTTTATATTTTTGACATTTTGTCAGGAAGTGCAGCTCTGTCTCAGGTTCTGCTGTGGTGCAGTGGTTGCACAGTCTTTCCTCTACAGGGAGACAGGTTTTCCTGTGTCTACCCTTCTCAGTGGCAAGACTGTGTTCACTGAGCCTGTACTTTGTCAAGGTTTTGATCAGTAACCATGGTCAAATAGTTAACCACGGTGTACTGTTGATTTAGGGCCAGATAGCACTGCATTTTGCTTTGTGTTTGTGCTTGTGTTTCCGAATAAGTAATGTAGTTTTGTTTTGACTGTGTTTTAATTTGGTTTATCCTGATTGATTGGATGTTCTGGTCCTGAGGCTTCAGTGTGTTAGTAGAACAGGTTAGTGAACTCAGCCCCAGGACCAGCTGGATGAGGGGACTGAGGCTTCAGTGTGTTAGTAGAACAGGTTAGTGAACTCAGCCCCAGGACCAGCTGGATGAGGGGACTGAGGCTTCAGTGTGTTAGTAGAACAGGTTAGTGAACTCAGCCCCAGGACCAGCTGGATGAGGGGACTGAGGCTTCAGTGTGTTAGTAGAACAGGTTTGTGAACTCAGCCCCAGGACCAGCTGGATGAGGGGACTCTTTTCTTTGCACAGCTCTTGGCATTGCAGGGCTTGGTAATGATATGAGAGGGGTCACTGTATTTGAGATGTTTCCAAAACTTAATTGCTCTTTTTTGAGTTTTTATTATTAGTGGATATTGGCCTAATTCTGCCCTGCATGCATTGTTTGTAGTTTTCCTCTCTCTCTCTCTCTCTCTCTCTCTCTGCATGCTGGGAGTGTTTGGTGCATGCTGGGAATTGAATGATTGATTGAGTGAGTGCGTGTGTTGTGTAGAGTAAGATATTCAGAACTTTCCTTCGGTTTTTTCTTTCTTGGTGGCATTCTTTGGTTTCTTCTGTGCATGATTAAGATTATTATATTTTTTTTTTTTGTTGTGTGGTAGAATTAAGTATTTAGGTTTTTTCGTATCGAAATTACCTTGATTTTGGCGGGGATGGCTTCCAGAATTGGAATGCCGTCCCTGTCACTTCGGCACGGCTTTAGGTGTGTCACTGAAGCTACTGTCACGGTGGAGGAGTTTCTGGTCGCCGTAGGAGAGAAGGTAGGATACGATAATGTTGCGTATGCGTCACGGATGAATAAAGCGGTGGTGGTATTTCTTAAGGAAGAGCGCCTTGTTGGTCGTATGGTTGAGCAGGGCGTACTTCTTAAGGGAATGTTTATTCAAGTTACCCCGCTTTTTTCTCCGTCAACAAGGGTAACAATTTCAAATGTACCACCGTTTATTCCAAATGAGCTATTGGAGCGCGAGTTATTGCGCTTTGGGAAGTTTGCAAGCTCAATTAAGGTTGTTCCGTTGGGTTGCAAACACCCGGCGTTGAAACAGGTTATGTCGTTTCGGCGACAGGTGTTTATGTTTTTGGACTCACCGGAGCAGACTTTAGAGATATCGTTTAAAGTCAAGTATGACAATAGAATGTATATGGCGTATGCTAGTACGGGTAGTCAACGGTGTTTTGAGTGTGGGGATGTTGGCCATAAGCGACATGCTTGCCCGAAAAGGGAGAAGGCAGAGGGAGGGGCGCAGGTGGTCATCGTAACGCCTGGGCCCACTGATGTAGGGAGAGGTGGGCTGACAGTGGTTGAGCAGCCACAAGCACCTGTTGCCGAGGAACAAGTTATCCGTGTTGAAGAGCCAGTTCCTCAGACTGGTGAGGAGGTGCCCAGTACGAGTACTGGGGCACAGGAGGGGGTTCATATGGAGTTAATCTCAAAGGTAGTGGAGGAGATGCCCACTACGAGTAATGGAGTACAGGAGGGGGTTCATGTGGAGCTAATCTCACAGGTAGTGGAGGAGATGCCCACTACGAGTAATGGAGTACAGGAGGGGGTTCATGTGGAGCTAGACTCCAAGGGAGTGGAGGAGATGCCCACTACGAGTAATGGAGTACAGGAGGGGTTTCATGTGGAGTTAGGCTCCCAGGTAGTAGAGGAAATGCCCACTACGAGTAATGGGGTACAGGAGGGGGTTCATGTGGAGCTGGGCTCTCATGTAGTGGAGGAGATGCCCACCACGGGTAATGGGGTTCAGGTGGGGCTAGTCTCCCAGGTAGTGGAGGAGATGCCTGGTACGAGTGATGGGGTGCAAGTGGGGAGTGTTGAAAGGGATGTGGTAGAGGGGAGTCAGTGGTCTGTGGCCTCAGCTGAGGAGGATCAGGAGAAGGATATGGATATCTCTTCTGATATGACAGCAGCTGGTGAGGACTCAATTTATGATCTAGAGGAGGTAAATGGGTTTCTGGATCAGACTTTTGGGAAATCTGTAAAATTGGCAGAATATTTTGATGTTGATAAGTTTGTGAGGTCAGCTGTGATGTTACAGAAGACGGTGGGGTTAGACCAGTTGAGTGAGAAGAAGCGGTTTCGCTTGAGGAAATTTGTTACTGCTGTTACAGCAGCAAAAGGTGGTGGGAAACGTGGTCAGGTTAATAAGAAAAGATTTAAATAATGATGATGATCATGCTTCATAGGGTGTCTTTTTTCTCTTTGGTTTCTCTGTGGTATCTTCTGCTTTTCCTTTCTCTTCTCTACATGGAGGTACTAAGGGTGGGCTCTCTCAATATTAATGGGGGAAGGGACAGAAATAAGAGGGCTTGGGTTTTAGAAGAAATAAAACAGAAAAGGCTTAATGTAGTTTTCCTACAGGAGACACATAGTGATGAGGATAATGAGGTTGACTGGGGAATGTGGTGGGAGGGGCAGCATATACTCAGTCATGGTACTAATTTCAGTGCTGGGGTGGCCATCTTGTTTTCCTCAGGTTTAGGGGTGACTGTGATATCTACAACAGAGATTGTCAAGGGTCGGGTTTTATTGGTCAAGGTGGATGTTATGGGGTTTTTGTTTGTTTTTTTGAATGTTTATGCTCCTAATGAGGGTACCGAGCGTCTTGTTGTGTTTGATAAAATAAAATAAACCTTAAGACAGTGTGACCAAGAGGGGTGTATGGTTGTAGGGGGGGACTGGAACTGTACTGTGGATTCTACTGTTGATCGCAACGCTGAAGAACCTCACCTGCGGTCAGCCACTTTCCTGTCTGGCTTACTAACTGAGTTAGAGCTTTCTGATGTGTGGAGAGTAAGGAATGCAAAAGTTAGGCAATACACATGGTTGAAAGTGAATGAAGGTCGTGTCAGTGCAGCAAGGTTAGATAGGTTGTACGTATCTGATCAATACTGTAGTAGGGTTGGAAGGTGTGCCATTACTCCTGTGGGTTTCTCTGATCATCACATTATAACTGTTGATATTCACTTGTCCTGTCCACGAAGGTCATCACCTTACTGGTATTTTAATGTTAAATTGTTACATGATGTCAAGTTTTGTGAAAGGTTTTTGTTGTTTTGGGAAAAATGGAGGGTTACAAAAGGGAATTTTGAGTCCTTGAGACGATGTTGGGATGTTGGGAAGGCCCAAATACGAGTATTTTGTCAACAGTATACTGCTTTGTCTCAAATTGAAGTTAAAGAGACTATCAATGCCCTTGAACAGGACATCAAATCAATTGAATTGAAGCTGCTCACTCAGAATGACCCTGGACTAGTCATGAACTTACAGGACAAGAGACATGAACTGAGGTCGTTTCTGCATGAAAGAGTGAAAGGTGCCTTGATTAGGTCTCGTTTCGCTTCCCTCAAGGATATGGATGCTCCTAGTGCCTTTTTTTTTAACCTTGGACAGTCGACTTTACAACGCAAACAGATGGTCTGCCTTCGTCTCCCTGATGGGAAGGTGACCACGGATGACAGTGAAATGCGTCAACATGCCGTGGATTTCTACTCTGCCCTCTATAAGGCGGAGGATTGTGACTCTCTGTGTACTGAACAGTTGTTACATGGTCTTCCTAAATTGGGACCTGAACAGAGAGTCGCATTGGACTCTGACATTACACTGCAAGAGCTGTCCACAGCAGTTATGCAGCTCTCAACAGGCCGAGCCCCTGGCATTGATGGTTTACCATCTGAGTTCTATAAGCACTTTTGGGGGTCTATTGGGGAGGATTTTTATGAAGTGGTGTGTGAATCTTTTCATGAGGGTTCTCTTCCTGTATCCTGTCAACGTGCGGTGCTTTCACTGTTGCCAAAAAAGGGGGATTTGGCTCTCATAAAAAATTGGAGACCTGTTGCTTTGCTGTGTGCAGAATATAAAATAGTTTCAAAATGTCTCTCAAACAGGTTGAAAGAGTATCTGGGATTGTTGGTCCACAAGGACCAGTCCTACTGTGTACCTGATCGCTCAATTGTTGACAACTTGTTTCTGATAAGAGATGTTCTAGACATTTGTAAACTGTCTGATGTAAATGTGGGTTTACTTTCTTTGGATCAGGAGAAGGCTTTTGACCGAGTGGACCACCAGTATTTGTTCAAAACGATGAAAGCCTTTGGGTTTGGGGATGTTTTTTTGTCTTGGATGAATTTACTGTATGCTGGGGCCTCGTGTATGGTGAAGGTGGGGGGTGGTTTGAGTTGCCCCATCCCTGTCCAAAGGGGTATCAGGCAGGGATGCCCAATTTCAGGGCAGTTATATAGTCTGGCGATTGAACCAATGCTTTGTTTTTTAAGAGCGAAGCTTACTGGTTTCTCTGTGCCAGGTGTAATGAAGGGTCCCACGATAGCACTGTCTGCGTATGCAGATGATGTGACAGTTTTTATTACAGGGGCTGAGGATGTTAAGGTTCTCTCAGACGCTTTAATGGTGTATGAGGGTGCCTCCTCAGCTAGAGTCAATTGGGGAAAGAGTGAAGCGATGTGGGCAGGTCAGCTTCAGATAGGGTCCGCTCCACGGTTACCAGGGGGGCTTCAGTGGGGCAGAGATGGGATGAAGACATTGGGTGTTTTTCTAGGCTCTGATGTCTTTCAGAAAAAGAACTGGGAGGGTGTAGTGGAGAAAGTGTGTGCCAGACTGTCAAGATGGAAATGGGTGCTACCCCAGTTGTCTTATAGGGGAAGGGTACTGGTAATTAATAATCTTGCTGCCTCTACCCTGTGGCACAGACTAATGATTTTGCAGCCACCAAAGGGTCTGATACAAGAGCTTCAGAGGACCCTTGTCAATTTCTTCTGGTCTGGACAACACTGGATCAAAGCTGCAGCTTTGTACCTGCCACTGCACGAGGGGGGGCAAGGCCTGGTGGACATTTCCTCTAGGATCATGGCTTTCCGGCTTCAAGCAGCCCAGAGACTGTTGTACAGTGACGGTTCTAGCTGGGTCGACACAGCCTACGCACTGATGAGGAGAGCAGGCTGTTTGGGCTTAGACAAGCACCTTTTCCTCTTAAAGCTGGAGGGGGGTGAGTTGAATGGCCTGACTCCATTCTATGAGTCTGTTATGCAGGCTTGGAGGATTCTGGTCAAGTCCCGTAAGGCCGGCACGCTACCAGGGATGTGGCTTTTTGAAGAGCCTCTTTTTTATAACACTGCCATCCAGTCCAGTGCTCTGGGTTCAGCCAGCCTGCGTTCATGCCTGTTAGGTGTCGGGTGCACCAAGCTGGGTCATCTGATGCAGAGCAGGAGCAGATCGTTGGAGGAGCTGGGAGAAAGAGCGGGGATCCGATCATCTCGCCTACTGAGGAAGGTCGTCGCTGAGGTCTGTGACTCCTTGCCAGTGCTTCATCGTCAGTATGTGACTGACATTTCCAATTCTGATCGGTGGAAGGAGGGTCTGGATTATGTGTTCCCTGCACTGATTGTTAGTGCTGCGGTGGGGGCATTTGAGGAGGACGTGGGGATGCTGCTTTCCTTCGATACCCCGGAGCTGGGGGATTTCAAGGAGGTGGGAAAGAAGGCCATGTACAGAATATGTGTAAAGGTGTCCCATGCCTCTTCCCTGGAAGGGGTAAAATCGACGAGGTGGGCGGGTGTGCTTGGTCCAGGTGCTTCCCCAAAAGGCTGTTGGCGATCATTATACAAACTGCCGATTGATAAGAGGACAGCTGACCTCCAATGGAGGATCATACATGGAGCTATAGCCACCAACATGCATCTGGTACACCTGGACCCTACTGTTGGGGAGGGGTGTCCAACATGCATCTGGTACACCTGGACCCTACTGTTGGGGAGGGGTGTCCAACATGCATCTGGTACACCTGGACCCTACTGTTGGGGAGGGGTGTCCAACATGCATCTGGTACACCTGGACCCTACTGTTGGGGAGGGGTGTCCAACATGCATCTGGTACACCTGGACCCTACTGTTGGGGAGGGGTGTCCATTCTGTGCAGAGTCTGAAACTCTGGCACATCTGTTTTTACTGTGTCCCAGGTTGGTCGGGATGATTGACCTGATCACTGACTGGTTCTCAACGTTGGGAGAGGTTTTCTCTTCCCAACTGTATATATTTGGGCCAAAGTACAGGTTCAGTCAAAAGGGTGTCGTTGTGTTGCTTAATTTTGTGTTAGGGGCAGCAAAATTAGCGATATGGAAGACCCGAAAGAACAGTATTCGGGGACAAGGGTCTGTGGATGTGGTGGGAATGCTGGAGGGAATGGTGGCAGCGAGACTAAGGGTTGAGTTTGCCTATTATAAACTTGTCAACAATATTGATCTGTTTTTGAGTATATGGGGTATTCAGAGGCTGTTGTGTTTAGTTACTGTGGAGGAGGAGTTGGAGTTGTGTTATTAATTGATGTGTAACTGTGGTTTTGTATGAGTATTTATTGTGTGGTGGGCTCCCAGACCCAATAAAGATTATTTCAAACTCAAACTCATCCCTGTCTCACCCCACGACCCTGTGTGAAGAAATGTGTGTGTTTTTTGCCAATTTTAACCGCACACTTGTTGTTTGTGTACATGGATTTTATGATGTCTCTCTCTCTCTCTCTCTCTCTCTCTCTCTCTCTCTCTCTCTCTCTCTCTCTCTCTCTCTCTCTCTCTCTCTCTCTCTCTCTCTCTCTCTCTCTCTCTCTCTCTCTCTCTCTCTCTCTCTCTCTCTCTCTCTCTCTCTCTCTCTCTCTCTCTCTCTCTTTCAAAGAAAATAAAAAATGTACAGTAAATATTGCACTCACAAAAGTTACAAAATAATAAAGACATTTCAAATTGCGGTGTTGTAATAGTTCAAGTACAAATACATAAATATAGGTTATCTCTCTGTGTCTCTTTCCCTTTCTTTTCTCTCTCAGACATCATCCTCTCTGTTTGTAAAATGGCTTCTTAAAAGCCAGTCACCTCCCCCCTCCTCTGTCACTCCCCCTCTCCCCCCTCCTCTGTTACCCCCCCCCCCCTCCCCCCCCCCCCTCTCTGACTTTTCTCAGACTACTTCCTCCTAATGGTTCACCCATCTCAACACACACACACACACACACACACACACACACACACACACACACACACACACACACACACACACACACACACACACATTAGTCCAACTGTGTGATTAAAGGCAGAGATCACGATTGAGTGCCTGGACAACTTTCCACCATACCCAGAGAGGGGGATGTGTCCCAAATGACACCCTATACCCTATATAGTTCACTACTTTGGACCATGGCCCATAGGGAATAGAGTGCCATTTGGGACATGGAAAGAGATTCTGCAGGCGGTCTGACCTCTTCCCCACGTCGGAGAACGTCAGATGAACACACAGAGAGAGCAGAGTTCTGCATACCTTATTTGGTAAATACCACAGCTGGTAATCCCAGTGAGGTCACCCTTCCTCTGAGATATTGCCTGTTCTGTTTAGGCCAAAGCACAACAGTTCCCTCGTCCTAATAACACCCACATTCCTCTACCCTTCTATCCCCCTCTCGCTCTCTCTCTCTCTCTCTCTCTCTCTCTCTCAATTCAATTCAATTCAAGGGGCTTTATTGGCATGGGAAACATGTGTTAACATTGCCAAAGCAAGTGAGGTAGATAATACACAAAAGTGAAATAAACAATACAAATTAACAGTAAACATTACACATACAGAAGTTTCAAAACAAGAAAGACATTACAAATGTCATATTATATATATACAGTGTTGTAACAATGTACAAATGGTTAAAGCACACAAGTTAAAATAAATAAGCATAAATATGGGTTGTATTTACAATGGTGTTTGTTCTTCACTGGTTGCCCCTTTCTTGTGGCAACAGGTCACAAATCTTGCTGCTGTGATGGCACACTGTGGAATTTCACCCAGTAGATATGGGAGTTTATCAAAATTGGATTTGTTTTCGAATTCTTTGTGGATCTGTGTAATCTGAGGGAAATATGTCTCTCTAATATGGTCATACATTGGGCAGGAGGTTAGGAAGTGCAGCTCAGTTTCCACCTCATTTTGTGGGCAGTGAGCACATAGCCTGTCTTCTCTTGAGAGCCATGTCTGCCTACGGCGGCCTTTCTCAATAGCAAGGCTATGCTCACTGAGTCTGTACATAGTCAAAGCTTTCCTTAAGTTTGGGTCAGTCACAGTGGTCAGGTATTCTGCCACTGTGTACTCTCTGTTTAGGGCCAAATAGCATTATAGTTTGCTCTGTTTTTTTGTTAATTCTTTCCAATGTGTCAAGTAATTATCTTTTTGTTTTCTCATGATTTGGTTGGGTTTAATTGTGCTGTTGTCCTGGGGCTCTGTGGGGTATGTTTGTGTTTGTGAACAGAGCCTCAGGACCAGCTTGCTTAGGGGACTCTTCTCCAGGTTCATCTCTCTGTAGGTGATGGCTTTGTTATGGAAGGTTTGGGAATCGCTTCCTTTTAGGTGGTTGTAGAATTTAACGGCTCTTTTCTGGATTTTGATAATTAGTGGGTATCGGCCTAATTCTGCTCTGCATGCATTATTTGGTGTTCTACGTTGTACACGGAGGATATTTTTGCAGAATTCTGCATGCAGAGTCTCAATTTGGTGTTTGTCCCATTTTGTGAAATCTTGGTTGGTGAGCGGACCCCGGACCTCACAACCATAAAGGGCAATGGGCTCTATGACTGATTCAAGTATTTTTAGCCAGATCCTAATTGGTATGTTGAAATTTATGTTCCTTTTGATGGCATAGAATGCCCTTCTTGCCTTGTCTCTCAGATCGTTCACAGCTCTGTGGAAGCTACCTGTGGTGCTGATGTTTAGGCCGAGGTATGTATAGTTTTTTGTGTGCTCTAGGGCAACGGTGTCTAGATGGAATTTGTGGTCCTGGCGACTGGATCTTTTTTGGAACACCATTATTTTGGTCTTACTGAGATTTACTGTCAGGGCCCAGGTCTGACAGAATCTGTGCAGAAGATCTAGGTGCTGCTGTAGGCCCTCCTTGGTTGGTGACAGAAGCACCAGATCATCAGCAAACAGTAGACATTTGACTTCGGATTCTAGTAGGGTGAGACCGGGTGCTGCAGACTGTTCTAGTGCCCGCGCCAATTCGTTGATATATATGTTGAAGAGGGTGGGGCTTAAGCTGCATCCCTGTCTCACCCCACGACCCTGTGTGAAGAAATGTGTGTGTTTTTTGCCAATTTTAACCGCACACTTGTTGTTTGTGTACATGGATTTTATGATGTCTCTCTCTCTCTCTCTCTCTCTCTCTCTCTCTCTCTCTCTCTCTCTCTCTCTCTCTCTCTCTCTCTCTCTCTCTCTCTCTCTCTCTCTCTCTCTCTCTCTCTCTCTCTCTCTCTCTCTCTCTCTCTCTCTCTCTCTCTCTCTGTCTCTCTCTGTCTCTCTCTGTCTCTGTCTCTGTCTCTGTCTCTCTCTCTGTCTCTCTCTCTCTCTCTCTCTCTCTCTCTCTCTCTCTCTCTCTCTCTCTCTCTCTCTCTCTCTCTCTCTCTCTCTCTCTCTCTCTCTCTGTCTCTGTCTCTCTCTCTCTCTCTCTCTCTCTCTCTCTCTCTCTGTCTCTCTGTCTCTCTCTGTCTCTCTCTGTCTCTCTCTGTCTCTCTCTGTCTCTCTCTCTCTGTCTGTCTCTCTGTCTCTCTGTCTCTCTCTCTCTGTCTCTGTCTCTCTCTCTCTGTCTCTCTCTCTCTCTGTGTTTCTCTCTCTCTCTCTCTGTCTCTCTCTCTCTCTGTGTTTCTCTCTGTGTTTCTCTCTCTCTCTCTGTTTCTCTCTCTGTGTTACTCTCTCACTATTGCAAACACAAATCACAAATGCACAACCACATTCAGGACAGCCTAGCATGAAGAGTAAACATTTATTCAGAAGTATTTCTAGGTAAGCTTGAAATACTTTGTGACACTGAACAGTATTTTTGCCTGTTTCAACTCCGCTAGTAGGATGGATCTCACATGGAACCGAGAGTCGTTTCTGTTTCTATTTCACTTCTCACTCGACTGCCTGCAGCTCGACTCTGAGAACACTAACTACATCAAATCTGGTTTCCTTTAAAAAATGCTTTATTGTTTCGTATATAATTAATTTACTGTGATTTAGAAGATTTAGAAGATAAAGAAATCAACTGTAAAACCTTCAGCGGCATACAGGTGTCTGTTACTGTCCCTTCCCATAACTAATCAGTGAATTTGCTGCAGCCTCCCTCCACATAAGCACTTTGACAATATCATGGAGCCTCCCTGCGCATGATGTCAAGAGGACTTGAGACTCTATGAGAATATGAAAATCAATTATTTTAACAACCTTGTCCATGTTCAGGCTTCCTCACTTTATAATACTGTACAGACAGAACTATCATCATATGGTATGATGATTTCCATCACTGTTAGTACAGTATTATAAAGTCATCTTCATATACTCCCCCCTATCTGAGATATCTACTGCAGCCCTCATCCTCCACATACAACACCCGTTCACCCCCCCCCCCCCCTCCCCTGGGTTGCTCGTCTTTGCAGTTCGCTGCAACAAACACTCAAACTGGACAGTTTTATCTCCATCTCTTCATTCAAAGACTCAACAATGGACACTCTTACTGACAGTTGTGGCTGCTTTGTGTGATGTATTGTTGTCTCTACCTTCTTGCCCTTTGTGCTGTTGTCTGAGCCCAATACCGTTTGTACCATATTTTGTCCTGCTACCATGTTGTGTTGCTACCATGTTGTTGTCATGTTGTGTTTCTACCATGTTGTTGTCATGTGTTGCTACCATGTTGTTGCCATGTTGTGTTGCTACCATGTTGTGTTGTCATGTGTTGCTGCCTTGCTATGTTGTTGTCTTAGGTCTCTCTTTATGTAATGTTGTGGTGTCTCTCTTGTCGTGATGTGTGTTTTGTCCTATATTTTTATTTATATCTAATAATTAAAAAAATATATAATCTCAGCCCCGTCTCCGCAGGAGGCCTTTTGACTTTTGGTAGGCCGTCATTGTAAATAAGAACTTGTTCTTAACTGACTTACCTCGTTAAATAATTCGTTTTTGTTGAAAGGAGTGCCAAGATGGAGGTGCTTCACCACAGCACCCCCTATCAGTCATCTAGTGTATTACACTGCATTGGGAAAGGATTCAGACCCCTTGACTCTAACCACATTTTGTTACGTTACAGCCTTATTCTACAATGGATTCAATAGTTTGTTCCCCTCATTAAGCCACACACAATACCCCATAATGACATCACAATACCCCATAATGACATCACAATACCCCATAATGACATCACCATACCCCATAATGACATCACAATACCCCATAATGACATCACAATACCCCATAATGACATCACAATACCCCATAATGACAAAGCAAAAACAGGTCTTTATATTGTTTTGCAATTTTATTTAAAATAAAAACCTGAAATATCACATTTACATAAGTATTCAGACCCTTTACTCAGTACTTTGTTGAAGCACCTTTGGCAGTGATTACAGCCTCGAGTCTTCTTGGGTATGACGCTACAAGCTTGACACACCTGTATTTGGGGAGTTTCTCCCATTCTTCTCTGCAGATCCTCTCAAGCTCTGTAAGGTTGGATTTTCAGGTCTCTTCAGAGATGTTCAATCGGGTTCAAGTCCGAGATTTTAACACATGTAGAATCACAATAGATATAGAATCACAATACATGTAGAATCACAATAGATGTAGGATCACAATACATGTAGAATCACAATACATGTAGAATCACAATACATGTAGAATCACAATACATGTAGAATCGTAATACTTGCAATACGTATCTCAATGCCCCTTCGATATTGTGATAGTATTGTATTGTGAGGTCCCTGATGATTCCCAGCTCTTGTTAACCATTTCGAATGGTGAGGTAATGGTTAAGTTGTGTAAGGGTTGGATGTGTGGGTAGCCAGTGCAAAAATCTCTAAGGTGCATATAGTCTTTTTAACATTTTTAAATTTATTTTTTCTTTAAGGGTGGATCAGCTTAATATTGCAGAAAGAATGTTGCTTCCAATGTAAATGTCTGCATCATTTCCAATCCCCCATATTTTTTTTGTAAATATATATATTCATACACACATGCCAACATATACACATATATACATACACATACCTATATAGACATACATACTTTTTTAAAGAATATACCTTTATTATTATTCCCAGCAACCCCTACCCCCGATCCCCCAATTGGAGTAAACTGATAAACACTTCTGTTTTTACCTTCAATTTATACATCTTATACACATTTTACAGACACAATCTATTTTACAATAGTTCTTTCTTGTTTGTTCTTAGTCCTTCCTCTATTTCTGATGTCCATCCAGTTTGATTTCTATTTGTAACTGTGCTATTTCACAAAAGTTCCGAACCTATATACATTTTACAGACCCGTATGCTTTACATTGTTTATCTTGTTATTAGTCCCACCCTTCAGCTCCATTCAACCCCTCCTATCTATCCCATCTATCTCTCAACATAATCCATTTTGGATTTCTATTTGCCATATATTTTTCAACTGTGATGCTTCACAAAATAATTGAACCTTCCTATTCTCATAGCTTCTACAGATTGTAAGTTAAAAATAAACATTTATTAATAATCAACATATTATTGATTGATTGACTATGGCTTTTCAAATCACCCAGTATTGCTATCTGCAGCGTTAGTTTTAGGCAAATGCTGCGATTCTTCAGCCATTCCTGGACCTGTGACCAAAAACGAGCTACATATGGACAATACCAAAATAAATGATCTAATGACTCTGCCTCCTCACAGCAGAATCTGCAGAGCTGGGAAGATTGTATCCCTCATATATATAACATTCTATTGGTTGCAATAATTTTGTATAGTAATTTAAATTGAAAAATGTGAAGTTTTGAATCCGGCGTTGTTTTGCGTATCAATTCAAACCATGTGCCATGGAATGGGTACATCGAAAATCTCTTCCCAACTATTTTGAAATTTATATGGCACAGCTGTCAGTTTTTTGGTCCTTAAATGAAATTGGTATATGTTTTTATTTATCACACTTTTCTTTAACCATTTATGTTCTTTAATACAGGGCCGACATACAAGTTCCTGACTTTTTTCCCCTTCTACTTGCCTCTTCCATTTGTGTGGTAATGCTGCAATTAATTGGTTGTAATTTTGGGTAAGAGCAGACATTTCCATATGTCTGTGTTAGCTGCATGTGTGACAACTCCACCAGTCCTATTTATGACATCATTCACTAAAATTATCCTTTTTTTTTTTTTTTTTTTGTTCTTCGATAAATACCGTTTTTTTTATCAATTAGTATATTTTAATTTAACCACAATATTTGTTGTTGTCACGTTCGTCGTAATCCTCCTCGTCTGAGGAGGAGTAAGGATCGGACCAAAGCGCAGCGTGGTTTGAATACATCTTCTCTATTTATTATAACGAAGACGAAGAACACTAAACAAACTTACAAAAACAACAAAACGAACGAACGTGCGTTAAACGAGCGTGAATGTATGAAATAGTATATATGAAAAGTGCAGACACAGGCAACTTACACATAGACATAGACAATAACCCACAACCCACAATACAAAACAGACTACCGAAATATGGTTCCCAATCAGAGACAACACAAAACACCTGCCTCTGATTGAGAACCATATCAGGCCAAACTAGAAAACCCCACATAGAAACAGACAACATAGAACTGCCCACCCCAACTCACGCCCTGACCATACTAACTAAAGACAAAACAAAGGAAAATAAAGGTCAGAACGTGACAGTTGTACTATTTGTTCCGTCCTTTCAGGTGGATTAAACTGAAATTGCAACCAACTTTCTAAGGCTTGTTTAAAAAATAAAGATATTTTGGAGATTATTTCCTTTTCAAACAATCGTAAGTGAGCAGGTGTAATCTGAATAAAGGGAAAAAGGCCCTTCCTGAATATAGGATGAGACATTCGTACCAATTGACTAGAGAACCAGTTTGGATTTAAGTATAACTTTTGTATGACTGATGCCTTTAGTGAGAGGTCTAATGCTTTAATATTTAATTATTTCTGCCCTCCGAATTCATATCCGTTATATAAATAGGCCCTTTTAATTTTATCTGGCTTGCCGTTCCAAATAAAATTGAATATTTTTTGTTCATATAATTTAAAAAGCAGGTCACTAGGTGTAGGCAAAACCATAAGCAAATAGGTAAACTGTGATATGACTAAAGAGTTAATCAGGGTGATTTTTCCACAAATAGACAGGTATTTTCCTTTCCATGGTAGCAAAATCTTTTCTATTTTTGCTAACTTTCTATAAAAATGTATTGGAGTGAGATCATTTCTTTCTTTTGGGATTTGTATACCGAGTATGTCCACATCTCCGTCAGACCATTTAATTGGTAAACTACATGGTAATGTAAAATGTGCATTTTTTAGTGATCCAATACGTAATATGGTACATTTATTCTAATTTGGTTTTAATCCAGAGAGGATAGCAAAAGTATCTAGATCCTCTAAGAGGCCGTGGAGAGATTCTGATTGTGGTTTTAAAAGAAAACATGAATCATCAGCGTACAATGACACCTTAGTTTTTAAGCCACAAATTTCTAATCCCTTAATATTATTGTTTGATCTAATTTTAACAGCTAACATTTCGATGGCAATAATAAATAGATATGCCAATAGTGGACAACCTTGTTTTACTCCTCTAGATATTTTAAACTTTCTGAGATGTAGCCATTATTTACTATTTTACACCTAGGGTTGCTATACATAACTTTAACCCATTTTATAAGAGATTCCCCAAAATTAAAATAGTCTAGGCATTTATATATAAACTCCAGTCGTACTTTATCAAAAGCCTTTTCAAAATCAGCTATGAAAACCAGGCCTGGTGTCCCCGATATTTCATAGTGTTCTATTATTTTAATTTTAAAAAATTGGTAGCATTTCTATATTGAAGATTGAAAAATAATTTGGTGCGTTTTTTCCCATATTCCATCCAGTTCGCTTTATTTTTTATAATAAATTACACTGGATCTTTCTTGAATAAGTTCCTCCATTTCTTTTTGTTTTTCCTCTAACGTATTCTGTGCCTCTATGGTACCGTTTTTATTGCTATCTAACTGTACTGTTAGTCCTTCAATTTCCTTTGTTAATATGGACTCTCTTGATCTAAATTGCTTTTGTTTTATAGATGAGTACTGCATTGCATGGCCTCTAAAGGCACACTTAAAAGTGTCCCATACAATAAGGGTGTAGATGTAGATGTGTGTAGATGTCCTGGAGGGCAGGGCTCGCCCCCAGTGATGTATTGGGCCGTTCGCCCCACTCTCTGTAGAGTCTAGTGTAGATGTCCTGGAGGGCAGGGCTCGCCCCACTCTCTGTAGAGTCTAGTGTAGATGTCCTGGCGGGCAGGGCTCGCCCCCGGTGATGTATTGGGCCGTTCGCACCACTCTCTGTAGAGTCTAGTGTAGATGTCCTGGAGGGGCAGGGCTCGCCCCACTCTCTGTAGAGTCTAGTGTAGATGTCCTGGAGGGGCAGGGCTCGCCCCCAGTGATGTATTGGGCCGTTCACACCACTCTCTGTAGAGTCTAGTGTAGATGTCCTGGCGGGCAGGGCTCGCCCCACTCTCTGTAGAGTCTAGTGTAGATGTCCTGGAGGGCAGGGCTCGCCCCACTCTCTGTAGAGTCTAGTGTGGATGTGCTGGAGGGCAGGGCACGCCCCACTCTCTGTAGAGTCTAGTGTAGATGTCCTGGAGGGGCAGGGCTCGCCCCCGGTGATGTATTGGGCCGTTCGCACCACTCTCTGTAGAGTCTAGTGTAGATGTCCTGGAGGGGCAGGGCTCGCCCCACTCTCTGTAGAGTCTAGTGTAGATGTCCTGGAGGGCAGGGCTCGCCCCCGGTGATGTATTGGGCTGTTCGCCCCACTCTCTGTAGAGTCTAGTGTAGATGTCCTGGAGGGCAGGGCTCGCCCCACTCTCTGTAGAGTCTAGTGTAGATGTCCTGGAGGGCAGGGCTCGCCCCACTCTCTGTAGAGTCTAGTGTAGATGTCCTGGAGGGGCAGGGCTCGCCCCCGGTGATGTATTGGGCCGTTCGCACCACTCTCTGTAGAGTCTAGTGTGAATGTCCTGGAGGGCAGGGCTCGCACCACTCTCTGTAGAGTCTAGTGTAGATGTCCTGGAGGGCAGGGCTCGCCCCCAGTGATGTATTGGGCCGTTCGCACCACTCTCTGTAGAGTCTAGTGTAGATGTCCTGGAGGGCAGGGTTCACCCCACTCTCTGT
This sequence comes from Salvelinus alpinus, assembly GCF_045679555.1. Lineage (NCBI taxonomy): Eukaryota > Metazoa > Chordata > Actinopteri > Salmoniformes > Salmonidae > Salvelinus > Salvelinus alpinus. The sequence continues at coordinate 41,390,487 of NC_092106.1, read as the reverse complement.
AGAGTCTAGTGTAGATGTCCTGGAGGGCAGGGCTCGCACCACTCTCTGTAGAGTCTAGTGTAGATGTCCTGGAGGGCAGGGCTCGCCCCACTCTCTGTAGAGTCTAGTGTAGATGTCCTGGAGGGCAGGGCTCGCCCCCAGTGATGTATTGGGCCGTTCACACCACTCTCTGTAGAGTCTAGTGTAGATGTCCTGGCGGGCAGGGCTCGCCCCACTCTCTGTAGAGTCTAGTGTAGATGTCCTGGAGGGCAGGGCTCGCCCCACTCTCTGTAGAGTCTAGTGTGGATGTGCTGGAGGGCAGGGCTCGCCCCACTCTCTGTAGAGTCTAGTGTAGATGTCCTGGAGGGCAGGGCTCGCCCCCCGTGATGTTTTGGGCCGTTCGCCCCACTCTCTGTAGAGTCTAGTGTAGATGTCCTGGAGGGCAGGGCTCGCCCCCAGTGATGTTTTGGGCCGTTGGCCCCACTCTCTGTAGAGTCTAGTGTAGATGTCCTGGAGGGCAGGGCTCGCCCCACTCTCTGTAGAGTCTAGTGTAGATGTCCTGGAGGGCAGGGCTCGCCCCCAGTGATGTATTGGGCCGTTCGCACCACTCTCTGTAGAGTCTAGTGTAGATGTCCTGGAGGGCAGGGTTCACCCCACTCTCTGTAGAGTCTAGTGTAGATGTCCTGGAGGGCAGGGCTCGCCCCCGGTGATGTATTGGGCCGTTCGCACCACTCTCTGTAGAGTCTAGTGTAGATGTCCTGGAGGGGCAGGGCTCGCCCCACTCTCTGTAGAGTCTAGTGTAGATGTCCTGGAGGGGCAGGGCTCGCCCCCGGTGATGTATTGGGCCGTTCGCACCACTCTCTGTAGAGTCTAGTGTAGATGTCCTGGAGGGGTAGGGCTCGCCCCACTCTCTGTAGAGTCTAGTGTAGATGTCCTGCAGGGCAGGGCTCGCCCCACTCTCTGTAGAGTCTAGTGTGGATGTGCTGGAGGGCAGGGCTCGCCCCACTCTCTGTAGTCTAGTGTAGATGTCCTGGAGGGCAGGGCTCGCCCCCCGTGATGTTTTGGGCCGTTCGCCCCACTCTCTGTAGAGTCTAGTGTAGATGTCCTGGAGGGCAGGGCTCGCCCCCAGTGATGTTTTGGGCCGTTCGCCCCACTCTCTGTAGAGTCTAGTGTAGATGTCCTGGAGGGCAGGGCTCGCCCCACTCTCTGTAGAGTCTAGTGTAGATGTCCTGGAGGGCAGGGCTCGCCCCCAGTGATGTATTGGGCCGTTCGCACCACTCTCTGTAGAGTCTAGTGTAGATGTCCTGGAGGGCAGGGTTCGCCCCACTCTCTGTAGAGTCTAGTGTAGATGTCCTGGAGGGCAGGGCTCGCCCCCGGTGATCTATTGGGCCGTTTGCACCACTTTCTGTAGAGTCTAGTGTAGATGTCCTGGAGGACAGGGCTCGCCCCACTCTCTGCACCACTCTCTGTAGAGTCTAGTGTAGATGTCCTGGAGGGGCAGGGCTCGCCCCACTCTCTGTAGAGTCTAGTGTAGATGTCCTGGAGGGGCAGGGCTCGCCCCCGGTGATGTATTGGGCCGTTCGCACCACTCTCTGTAGAGTCTAGTGTGGATGTCCTGGAGGGCAGGGCTCGCCCCCAGTGATGTATTGGGCCGTTCGCACCACTCTCTGTAGAGTCTAGTGTGGATGTCCTGGAGGACAGGGCTCGCCCCACTCTCTGCACCACTCTCTGTAGAGTCTAGTGTAGATGTCCTGGAGGGGCAGGGCTCGCCCCACTCTCTGTAGAGTCTAGTGTAGATGTCCTGGAGGGGCAGGGCTCGCCCCCGGTGATGTATTGGGCCGTTCGCACCACTCTCTGTAGAGTCTAGTGTGGATGTCCTGGAGGGGCAGGGCTCGCCCCACTCTCTGTAGAGTCTAGTGTAGATGTCCTGGAGGGCAGGGCTCGCCCCCAGTGATGTTTTGGGCCGTTCGCCCCACTCTCTGTAGAGTCTAGTGTAGATGTCCTGGAGGGCAGGGCTCGCCCCACTCTCTGTAGAGTCTAGTGTAGATGTCCTGGAGGGCAGGGCTCGCCCCCAGTGATGTATTGGGCCGTTCGCACCACTCTCTGTAGAGTCTAGTGTAGATGTCCTGGAGGGCAGGGTTCACCCCACTCTCTGTAGAGTCTAGTGTAGATGTCCTGGAGGGCAGGGCTCGCCCCCGGTGATCTATTGGGCCGTTCGCACCACTCTCTGTAGAGTCTAGTGTAGATGTCCTGGAGGACAGGGCTCGCCCCACTCTCTGCACCACTCTCTGTAGAGTCTAGTGTAGATGTCCTGGAGGGGCAGGGCTCGCCCCACTCTCTGTAGAGTCTAGTGTAGATGTCCTGGAGGGGCAGGGCTCGCCCCCGGTGATGTATTGGGCCGTTCGCACCACTCTCTGTAGAGTCTAGTGTGGATGTCCTGGAGGGCAGGGCTCGCCCCCAGTGATGTATTGGGCCGTTCGCACCACTCTCTGTAGAGTCTAGTGTGGATGTCCTGGAGGACAGGGCTCGCCCCACTCTCTGCACCACTCTCTGTAGAGTCTAGTGTAGATGTCCTGGAGGGGCAGGGCTCGCCCCACTCTCTGTAGAGTCTAGTGTAGATGTCCTGGAGGGCAGGGCTCGCCCCCAGTGATGTTTTGGGCCGTTCGCCCACTCTCTGTAGAGTCTAGTGTAGATGTCCTGGAGGGCAGGGCTCGCCCCACTCTCTGTAGAGTCTAGTGTAGATGTCCTGGAGGGCAGGGCTCGCCCCCAGTGATGTATTGGGCCGTTCGCCCCACTCTCTGTAGAGTCTAGTGTAGATGTCCTGGAGGGCAGGGCTCGCCCCACTCTCTGTAGAGTCTAGTGTAGATGTCCTGGAGGGCAGGGCTCGCCCCCAGTGATGTATTGGGCCGTTCGCACCACTCTCTGTAGAGTCTAGTGTAGATGTCCTGGAGGGCAGGGTTCACCCCACTCTCTGTAGAGTCTAGTGTAGATGTCCTGGAGGGCAGGGCTCGCCCCCGGTGATCTATTGGGCCGTTCGCACCACTCTCTGTAGAGTCTAGTGTAGATGTCCTGGAGGACAGGGCTCGCCCCACTCTCTGCACCACTCTCTGTAGAGTCTAGTGTAGATGTCCTGGAGGGGCAGGGCTCGCCCCACTCTCTGTAGAGTCTAGTGTAGATGTCCTGGAGGGGCAGGGCTCGCCCCCGGTGATGTATTGGGCCGTTCGCACCACTCTCTGTAGAGTCTAGTGTGGATGTCCTGGAGGGCAGGGCTCGCCCCCAGTGATGTATTGGGCCGTTCGCACCACTCTCTGTAGAGTCTAGTGTGGATGTCCTGGAGGACAGGGCTCGCCCCACTCTCTGCACCACTCTCTGTAGAGTCTAGTGTAGATGTCCTGGAGGGGCAGGGCTCGCCCCACTCTCTGTAGAGTCTAGTGTAGATGTCCTGGAGGGCAGGGCTCGCCCCCAGTGATGTTTTGGGCCGTTCGCCCACTCTCTGTAGAGTCTAGTGTAGATGTCCTGGAGGGCAGGGCTCGCCCCACTCTCTGTAGAGTCTAGTGTAGATGTCCTGGAGGGCAGGGCTCGCCCCCAGTGATGTATTGGGCCGTTCGCACCACTCTCTGTAGAGTCTAGTGTAGATGTCCTGGAGGGCAGGGTTCACCCCACTCTCTGTAGAGTCTAGTGTAGATGTCCTGGAGGGCAGGGCTCGCCCCCGGTGATCTATTGGGCCGTTCGCACCACTCTCTGTAGAGTCTAGTGTAGATGTCCTGGAGGACAGGGCTCGCCCCACTCTCTGCACCACTCTCTGTAGAGTCTAGTGTAGATGTCCTGGAGGGGCAGGGCTCGCCTCACTCTCTGTAGAGTCTAGTGTAGATGTCCTGGAGGGGCAGGGCTCGCCCCCGGTGATGTATTGGGCCGTTCGCACCACTCTCTGTAGAGTCTAGTGTGGATGTCCTGGAGGGCAGGGCTCGCCCCCAGTGATGTATTGGGCCGTTCGCACCACTCTCTGTAGAGTCTAGTGTGGATGTCCTGGAGGACAGGGCTCGCCCCACTCTCTGCACCACTCTCTGTAGAGTCTAGTGTAGATGTCCTGGAGGGGCAGGGCTCGCCCCACTCTCTGTAGAGTCTAGTGTAGATGTCCTGGAGGGGCAGGGCTCGCCCCCGGTGATGTATTGGGCCGTTCGCACCACTCTCTGTAGAGTCTAGCGTGGATGTCCTGGAGGGGCAGGGCTCGCCCCACTCTCTGTAGAGTCTAGTGTAGATGTCCTGGAGGGCAGGGCTCGCCCCCAGTGATGTTTTGGGCCGTTCGCCCCACTCTCTGTAGAGTCTAGTGTAGATGTCCTGGAGGGCAGGGCTCGCCCCACTCTCTGTAGAGTCTAGTGTAGATGTCCTGGAGGGCAGGGCTCGCCCCCAGTGATGTATTGGGCCGTTCGCACCACTCTCTGTAGAGTCTAGTGTAGATGTCCTGGAGGGCAGGGTTCACCCCACTCTCTGTAGAGTCTAGTGTAGATGTCCTGGAGGGCAGGGCTCGCCCCCGGTGATCTATTGGGCCGTTCGCACCACTCTCTGTAGAGTCTAGTGTAGATGTCCTGGAGGACAGGGCTCGCCCCACTCTCTGCACCACTCTCTGTAGAGTCTAGTGTAGATGTCCTGGAGGGGCAGGGCTCGCCCCACTCTCTGTAGAGTCTAGTTTAGATGTCCTGGAGGGGCAGGGCTCGCCCCCGGTGATGTATTGGGCCGTTCGCACCACTCTCTGTAGAGTCTAGTGTAGATGTCCTGGAGGGCAGGGTTCACCCCACTCTCTGTAGAGTCTAGTGTAGATGTCCTGGAGGGCAGGGCTCGCCCCCGGTGATCTATTGGGCCGTTCGCACCACTCTCTGTAGAGTCTAGTGTAGATGTCCTGGAGGACAGGGCTCGCCCCACTCTCTGCACCACTCTCTGTAGAGTCTAGTGTAGATGTCCTGGAGGGGCAGGGCTCGCCCCACTCTCTGTAGAGTCTAGTTTAGATGTCCTGGAGGGGCAGGGCTCGCCCCCGGTGATGTATTGGGCCGTTCGCACCACTCTCTGTAGAGTCTAGTTTGGATGTCCTGGAGGGCAGGGCTCGCCCCCAGTGATGTATTGGGCCGTTCGCACCACTCTCTGTAGAGTCTAGTGTGGATTTCCTGGAGGACAGGGCTCGCCCCACTCTCTGCACCACTCTCTGTAGAGTCTAGTGTAGATGTCCTGGAGGGGCAGGGCTCGCCCCACTCTCTGTAGAGTCTAGTGTAGATGTCCTGGAGGGGCAGGGCTCGCCCCCGGTGATGTATTGGGCCGTTCGCACCACTCTCTGTAGAGTCTAGTGTGGATGTCCTGGAGGGGCAGGGCTCGCCCCACTCTCTGTAGAGTCTAGTGTAGATGTCCTGGAGGGGCAGGGCTCGCCCCCGGTGATGTATTGGGCCGTTCGCACCACTCTCTGTAGAGTCTAGTGTAGATGTCCTGGAGGGGCAGGGCTCGCCCCACTCTCTGTAGAGTCTAGTGTAGATGTCCTGCAGGGCAGGGCTCGCCCCACTCTCTGTAGAGTCTAGTGTGGATGTGCTGGAGGGCAGGGCTCGCCCCACTCTCTGTAGAGTCTAGTGTAGATGTCCTGGAGGGCAGGGCTCGCCCCCCGTGATGTTTTGGGCCGTTCGCCCCACTCTCTGTAGAGTCTAGTGTAGATGTCCTGGAGGGCAGGGCTCGCCCCCGTGATGTTTTGGGCCGTTCGCCCCACTCTCTGTAGAGTCTAGTGTAGATGTCCTGGAGGGCAGGGCTCGCCCCCAGTGATGTTTTGGGCCGTTCGCCCCACTCTCTGTAGAGTCTAGTGTAGATGTCCTGGAGGGCAAGGCTCGCCCCACTCTCTGTAGAGTCTAGTGTAGATGTCCTGGAGGGCAGGGCTCGCCCCCGGTGATCTATTGGGCCGTTCGCACCACTCTCTGTAGAGTCTAGTGTAGATGTCCTGGAGGGGCAGGGCTCGCCCCACTCTCTGTAGAGTCTAGTGTAGATGTCCTGGAGGGGCAGGGCTCGCCCCACTCTCTGTAGAGTCTAGTGTAGATGTCCTGGAGGGGCAGGGCTCGCCCCCGGTGATGTATTGGGCCGTTCGCACCACTCTCTGTAGAGTCTAGTGTGGATGTCCTGGAGGGGCAGGGCTCGCCCCACTCTCTGTAGAGTCTAGTGTAGATGTCCTGGAGGGGCAGGGCTCGCCCCCGGTGATGTATTGGGCCGTTCGCACCACTCTCTGTAGAGTCTAGTGTAGATGTCCTGGAGGGGCAGGGCTCGCCCCACTCTCTGTAGAGTCTAGTGTAGATGTCCTGCAGGGCAGGGCTCGCCCCCGGTGATGTATTGGGCTGTTCGCCCCACTCTCTGTAGAGTCTAGTGTAGATGTCCTGGAGGGCAGGGCTCACCCCCGGTGATGTATTGGGCTGTTCGCCCCACTCTCTGTAGAGTCTAGTGTAGATGTCCTGGAGGGCAGGGCTCGCCCCACTCTCTGTAGAGTCTAGTGTAGATGTCCTGGAGGGCAGGGCTCGCCCCACTCTCTGTAGAGTCTAGTGTAGATGTCCTGGAGGGGCAGGGCTCGCCCCCGGTGATGTATTGGGCCGTTCGCACCACTCTCTGTAGAGTCTAGTGTGGATGTCCTGGAGGGCAGGGCTCGCCCCCAATGATGTTTTGGGCCGTTCGCCCCACTCTCTGTAGAGTCTAGTGTAGATGTCCTGGAGGGCAGGGCTCGCCCCACTCTCTGTAGAGTCTAGTGTAGATGTCCTGGAGGGCAGGGCTCGCCCCCAGTGATGTTTTGGGCCGTTCGCCCCACTCTCTGTAGAGTCTAGTGTAGATGTCCTGGCGGGCAGGGCTCGCCCCACTCTCTGTAGAGTCTAGTGTAGATGTCCTGGAGGGCAGGGCTCACCCCACTCTCTGTAGAGTCTAGTGTGGATGTCCTGGAGGGCAGGGCTCGCCCCACTCTCTGTAGAGTCTAGTGTAGATGTCCTGGAGGGCAGGGCTCGCCCCCCGTGATGTTTTGGGCCGTTCGCCCCACTCTCTGTAGAGTCTAGTGTAGATGTCCTGGAGGGCAGGGCTCGCCCCACTCTCTGTAGAGTCTAGTGTAGATGTCCTGGAGGGCAGGGCTCGCCCCACTCTCTGTAGAGTCTAGTGTAGATGTCCTGGAGGGCAGGGCTCGCCCCCAGTGATGTTTTGGGCCGTTCGCCCCACTCTCTGTAGAGTCTAGTGTAGATGTCCTGGAGGGCAGGGCTCGCCCCACTCTCTGTAGAGTCTAGTGTAGATGTCCTGGAGGGCAGGGCTCGCCCCACTCTCTGTAGAGTCTACTGTGGATGTCCTGGAGGGCAGGGCTCGCCCCACTCTCTGTAGAGTCTAGTTTAGATGTCCTGGAGGGCAGGGCTCGCCCCCGGTGATGTTTTGGGCCGTTTGCACCACTCTCTATAGAGTCTAGTGTAGATGTCCTGGAGGGCAGGGCTCGCCCCACTCTCTGTAGAGTCTAGTGTAGATGTCCTGGAGGGCAGGGCTCGCCCACAGTGATGTATTGGGCCGTTCGCACCACTCTCTGTAGAGTCTAGTGTAGATGTCCTGCAGGGCAGGGCTCGCCCCCGGTGATCTATTGGGCCGTTCGCACCACTCTCTGTAGAGTCTAGTGTAGATGTCCTGGAGGGCAGGGCTCGCCCCACTCTCTGCACCACTCTCTGTAGAGTCTAGTGTAGATGTCCTGGAGGGGCAGGGCTCGCCCCACTCTCTGTAGAGTCTAGTGTGGATGTCCTGGAGGGCAGGGCTCGTCCCCAGTGATGTATTGGGCCGTTCGCACCACTCTCTGTAGAGTCTAGTGTGGATGTCCTGGAGGACAGGGCTCGCCCCACTCTCTGCACCACTCTCTGTAGAGTCTAGTGTAGATGTCCTGAAGGGGCAGGGCTCGCCCCACTCTCTGTAGAGTCTAGTGTAGATGTCCTGGAGGGGCAGGGCTCGCCCCCGGTGATGTATTGGGCCGTTCGCACCACTCTCTGTAGAGTCTAGTGTGGATGTCCTGGAGGGGCAGGGCTCGCCCCACTCTCTGTAGAGTCTAGTGTAGATGTCCTGGAGGGACAGGGCTCGCCCCCGGTGATGTATTGGGTCGTTCGCACCACTCTCTGTAGAGTCTAGTGTAGATGTCCTGGAGGGGCAGGGCTCGCCCCACTCTCTGTAGAGTCTAGTGTAGATGTCCTGCAGGGCAGGGCTCGCCCCCGGTGATGTATTGGGCTGTTCGCCCCACTCTCTGTAGAGTCTAGTGTAGATGTCCTGGAGGGGCAGGGCTCGCCCCCGGTGATGTATTGGGCCTTTCGCACCACTCTCTGTAGAGTCTAGTGTGTATGTCCTGGAGGGCAGGGCTCGCCCCCGGTGATGTATTGGGCCGTTCGCACCACTCTCTGTAGAGTCTAGTGTAGATGTCCTGGAGGGCAGGGCTCGCCCCACTCTCTGTAGAGTCTAGTGTAGATGTTCTGGAGGGCAGGGCTCGCCCCCCGTGATGTTTTGGGCAGATCGCCCCACTCTCTGTAGAGTCTAGTGTAGATGTCCTGGAGGGCAGGGCTCGCCCCACTCTCTGTAGAGTCTAGTGTAGATGTCCTGGAGGGCAGGGCTCGCCCCACTCTCTGTAGAGTCTAGTGTAGATGTCCTGGAGGGGCAGGGCTCGCCCCCAGTGATGTTTTGGGCCGTTCGCCCAACTCTCTGTAGAGTCTAGTGTGGATGTGCTGGAGGGCAGGGCTCGCCCCACTCTCTGTAGAGTCTAGTGTAGATGTCCTGGAGGGCAGGGCTCGCCCCCCGTGATGTTTTGGGCCGTTCGCCCCACTCTCTGTAGAGTCTAGTGTAGATGTCCTGGAGGGCAGGGCTCGCCCCCAGTGATGTTTTGGGCCGTTCGCCCCACTCTCTGTAGAGTCTAGTGTAGATGTCCTGGAGGGCAGGGCTCGCCCACAGTGATGTATTGGGCCGTTCGCACCACTCTCTGTAGAGTCTAGTGTAGATGTCCTGCAGGGCAGGGCTCGCCCCCGGTGATGTATTGGGCCGTTCGCACCACTCTCTGTAGAGTCTAGTGTAGATGTCCTGCAGGGCAGGGCTCGCCCCCGGTGATCTATTGGGCCGTTCGCACCACTCTCTGTAGAGTCTAGTGTAGATGTCCTGGAGGACAGGGCTCGCCCCCCTCTCTGCACCACTCTCTGTAGAGTCTAGTGTAGATGTCCTGGAGGGGCAGGGCTCGCCCCACTCTCTGTAGAGTCTAGTGTAGATGTTCTGGAGGGCAGGGCTCGCCCCCCGTGATGTTTTGGGCCGATCGCCCCACTCTCTGTAGAGTCTAGTGTAGATGTCCTGGAGGGCAGGGCTCGCCCCACTCTCTGTAGAGTCTAGTGTAGATGTCCTGGAGGGCAGGGCTCGCCCCACTCTCTGTAGAGTCTAGTGTAGATGTCCTGGAGGGGCAGG
>NC_092106.1:41363555-41376055 GCF_045679555.1 Salvelinus alpinus | reverse complement strand
GCCCTAACCCATCTGGACAAGAGGAATACCCATGTGAGAATGCTGTTCATCGATTACAGCTCAGCATTTAACACCATAGTACCCTCCAAACTCGTCATCAAGCTCGAGACCCTGGGTCTCGACCCCGCCCTGTGCAACTGGGTCCTGGACTTCCTGACGGGCCGCCCCCAGGTGGTGAGGGTAGGTAACAACATCTCCACCCCGCTGATCCTCAACACTGGGGCCCCACAAGGGTGCGTTCTGAGCCCTCTCCTGTACTCCCTGTTCACCCACGACTGCGTGGCCATGCACGCCTCCAACTCAATCATCAAGTTTGCGGATGACACTACAGTGGTAGGCTTGATCACCAACAACGACGAGACGGCCTACAGGGAGGAGGTGAGGGCCCTCGGAGTGTGGTGTCAGGAAAATAACCTCATACTCAACGTCAACAAAACAAAGGAGATGATTGTGGACTTCAGGAAACAGCAGAGGGAGCACCCCCCTATCCACATCGACGGGTCAGTAGTGGAGAAGGTGGAAAGTTTTAAGTTCCTCGGTGTACACATCACGGACAAACTGAACTGGTCCACCCACACAGACAGCGTTGTGAAGAAGGCGCAGCAGCGCCTCTTCAACCTCAGGAGGCTGAAGAAATTCGGCTTGTCACCAAAAGCACTCACAAACTTCTACAGATGCACAATCGAGAGCATCCTGTCGGGCTGTATCACCGCCTGGTACGGCAACTGCTCCGCCCACAACCGTAAGGCTCTCCAGAGGGTAGTGAGGTCTGCAGAACGCATCACCAGGGGCAAACTACCTGCCCTCCAGGACACCTACACCACCCGATGTCACAGGAAGGCCATAAAGATCATCAAGGACAACAACCACCCAAGCCACTGCCTGTTCACCCCGCTATCATCCAGAAGGCGAGGTCAGTACAGGTGCATCAAAGCAGGGACCGAGAGACTGAAAAACAGCTTCTATCTCAAGGCCATCAGACTGTTAAACAGCCACCACTAACATTTAGCGGCCGCTGCCAACATACTGACTCAACTCCAGCCACTTTAAAAATGGGAATTGATGGAAATTATGTAAAAATGTACCACTAGCCACTTTAAGCAATGCCACTTAATACAATGTTTACATACCCTACATTACCCATCTCATATGTATATATACTGTACTCTATATCATCTACTGCATCTTGCCATCTTTATGCAATACATGTACCACTAGCCACTTTAAACTATGCCAATTTATGTTTACATACCCTACAGTACTCATCTCATATGTATATACCGTACTCTATACCATCTACTGCATCTGCCATGCCGTTCTGTACCACCACTCATCCATATATCTTTATGTACATATTCTTTATCCCTTACACTTGTGTGTGTGTGTAAGGTAGTAGTGTGGAATTGTTAGGTTAGATTACTGTTGGTTATTACTGCATTGTCGGAACTAGAAGCACAAGCATTTCGCTACACTCGCATTAACATCTGCTAACCATGTGTATGTGACTAATAAAATTTGATTTGATTTGATTTGATTTGAACACATTTTCTGTAAAAGATGGAAACGTAGGCCAATCTTTGCCAAATATACCGTACCAGTCAAAAGTTTGGACACATTTTTACTATTTTCTACATTGTAGCGTAACAGTGAAGACATCAAACTATGAAATAACACATATGGAATCATGTAGTAACCAAAAAAGTGTTAATATTTTATATTTGAGATTCTTCAAAGTAGCCACCCTTTGCCTTGACGACAGATTTATACACTCTTGGCATTCTCTCAACCAGCTTCACCTGGAATGCTTTTCCAACAGTCTTGAAGGAGTTCCCACATATGCTGAGCACTTGTTGGCTGCTTCTCCTTCACTCTGCGGTCCAACTCATCCCAAACCATCTCAATTGGGTTGAGGTCAGGTGATTGTGGGGGCCAGGTCATCTAATAAAGCACTCCATCCCTCTCCTTGGTCAAATAACCCTTACACAGCCTGGAGGTGTGTTGGGTCATTGTCCTGTTGAAAAACATATGATAGTCTCACTAAGCGTAAAGAACATGGGATGGCGTATCGCTGCAGAATGCTGTTGTAGCCATGCTGGTTAACCTTTCACGGCTACTAACCCCGGATCCGGGATCACCCCCCACCCCCCACACACTGATTAGCATAGATAGCATAGCTTCACAAGTAGATAGTAGCATCTAAATATCATTAAATCACAAGTCCAAGACACCAGATGAAAGATACAGATCTTGTGAATAAAGCCACCATTTCAGATTTTTAAAATGTTTTACAGGGAAGACAAAATATGTAAATCTATTAGCTAAACACGTTAGCAAAATACACCACTATTCTAACTCCATCAGTTTCTTACTCCTTCAGGTGCTATCACCAATTCGGCTCAACTAAGATATTGATAGCCAATAACCTATAAAAAAAAACATCAGATGACAGTCTGATAACATATTCATGGTATAGGATAGTTTTTGTTAGAAAAAAGTGCATATTTCAGGTAGAAATCACAGTTTACAATTGCACCGACCATCACAAATCCACTAGAATTACTAGATAGAGCAACGTGTATGACCAATTTACTCATCATAAAACATTTCATAAAAATAGACAAAGCATAGCAATGGAAAGACCCAGTTCTTGTGATTTCAGACCATATTTCAGATTTTCTAAGCGTTTTTCAGCGAAAACACAATAAATCGATAAGTTAGCATACCACATGTGAAAACGTTACCAGAGCATCGATTCCAGCCAAAGAGCGCTATAACGTAATCACCGCCAAAAGATATTAATTTTTTCACTAACCTTCTCAGAATTCTTCCGATGACACTCCTGTAACATCATTTTACAACATACATATACAGTTTGTTCGAAAAGGTGCATATTTAGCCATACAAAACCGTGGTTACACAATAAAAATACTAGGAAATCAAGCCTCAATATGTCTGACGTCATCTATCAGAGTGATCTAGTTTAATTGAAAGCTAATCATATACTTGACTAAAAAATACAGGGTAGACAGGAATCGAAAGACAAATTAGTTCTTAATGCAACCGCTGATTTACATTTTTAAAATTATCCTTACTTTTCAATACAGGGTTCGCCAGGTGAAGCTATACCAAACAAAATGGCGAAATATGCGTTTAAAATATTTCGACAGAAACACGGTTTATCATATTAAATATTGCTTACTTTGAGCTGATCTTCCATCATATTCTTGGGCAATGTATCCTTTCTATGTTATAAACGTCTTTTGGTCGATAGATGTCCTCTGTCCTTCGAAATGTCCACCACCAACGACCGACACCCCGAAACGTTTCCAAAGCTAAAAAGGGCACGACAAATAAATTCCTCAAAATCGCACTAAACGGATATAAATTGCTATAAAACGGTTCAAATTAACTACATTATGATGTTTTTAACAACTATAACGACTGAAAACATGACCGGAGAAATATCACTCTCTAAAAAACGATTTGGAACGAGGCAAGTCCGATGGCCTTCACGCTTCAGGCGCACGATGAGAAAGGGGGGTCTCTGTACATTTTGGGCTTTTATAATGGCTGGGAATATCCCATCGAGTTCATTGAAAACGTGATGACGTACAGACACCCAGAGGAAGACGTAGGCAGTGTCGGTTTCTTCATAGCATTCACTGTCGCCTTAAAAACAGACCCCAGATCAGAGGTAAAAATTTCTGAAATCTGAACCCTGTCATGAAAAGTGCTGTAGAAATTGTTCTGTACCACTCAGAGACAAAATTTCAACTCCTATAGAAACTATAGACTGTTTTCTATCCAATAATAACAATAATATGCATATTGTACGATCAAGAATTTAGCACGAGGCAGTTTAATTTGGAGACACAAATATGCTAATGCGGAACAGCACCCCCTATAGTTGCAAGAAGTTAAGTGTTACCAGCAAAGCACCTCCACATCATCACACCTCCTCCTCCATGCTTCACGGTGGGAACCACACATGCGGAGATCATCCGTTCACCTACTCTGCATCTCACAAAGACACGGCGGTTGGAACCAAAAATCTCACATTTGGACTCATCAGACCAAAGGACAGATTTCCACCGGTCTAATGTCATTGCTCATGTTTCTTGGCCCAAGCAAGTCTCTTCTTATTATTGGTTTCCTTTAGTAGTGGTTTCTTTGCAGCAATTCGACCACGAAGGTCTGATCCACACAGTCTCCTCTGAACAGTTGATGTTGAGATGTGTCTGTTACTTGAACTCTGTGAAACATATTTTTTTGGGCTGCAATCTGAGGCTGGTAACTCAAATGAACTTATCCTCTGCAGCAGAGGTAACTCTGGGTCTTTCCTTTCCTGTGGCGGTCCTCATGAGAGCCAGTTTCATCATAGCGCTTGATGGTTTTTGCGACTGCACTGAAATGTTCTGTATTGACTGACCTTCATGTCTTAAAGTAATGATGGACTGTCATTCTCTTTGCTTATTTGAGCTGTTCTTGCCATACGATAGAGCTATCTTCTGTATACCACTCCTACCTTGTCACAACAGAATTGATTGGCTCAAACGTATTAACAAGTCCAATACAGCATTTGAAAGATAAACATCTTGTCAATCCAGCCAACATGTCCGATTTTTTAAATGTTTTACAGAGAAAACACCACATATATTTATGTTAGCTCACCACCAAATAAAAAAGGAGGACAGACATTTTTCACAGCACAAGTAGGATGCAAGTAGCATGCACAAGCCAACCTAACTAACCTAGAACCAACCTAAATAACCTAGATAAAACGACCTCAGATGACAGTCCTATAACATGTTACACAATAAATCTATGTTTTGTTCAAAAAATGTGCATATTTTAGCTATAAATCAGTTTTACATTACTGCTACCATCATAGCTACAGTCAGAAATCGCACGGGAGTAGCCAGAGAAAATACAGACACCAACGTCAACTACTAATTACACATCATAAAACATTTCAGAAAAATATATGGTGGATAGCTAATGAAAGAGAAAGATCTTGTGAATAGAGCCAATATTTCCGATTTTTCAAGTGTTTTACAGCGAAAACACCGCATATATTTATGTTAGTTCACCACCAAATACAAAAGACACAGACATTTTTCACAGCAACGGTAGCATGCAAGTAGCATGCACAAAGCTAACCTAACTAACCTAGAACCAACCTAGAACCAACCTAAATAACCTAGAAAAAACTCCCTCAGATGACAGTCCTATAACTTGTTACACAATAAATCTATGTTTTGTTCGAAAAATGTGCATATTTTAGCTATAAATCAGTTTTACATTACTGCTACCATCATAGCCACCATCACAGCTACAGTCAGAAATCGCACGGGAGTAGCCAGAGAAAATACAGACACCAACGTCAACTACTAATTACACATCATAAAACATTTCAGAACAATATATGGTGGATAGCTAATGAAAGAGAAAGATCTTGTGAATAGAGCCAATATTTCCGATTTTTCAAGTGTTTTACAGCGAAAACACAATATATCGTCATATTAGCTTACTACAATAGCTAACATCACAACAGCATTGGCTCAAGGCAAACGGTAGCATAGCACAGTTCGACAGATATATATGAAATAGAATCCCAAATTGGGTCCTTATCTTTGTTGATCTTCCATCAGAATGTTCTCCAAGGGGTCCTTTGTTCAGAACCGACTTTATTTGGATCCATAACGAACGATTTCCCTCAGAATTAGCAAGCACACTGGCCGTGCGTTGCTAACCTCTCGTTCTTGAACCAATTCTTGCGACGCATCACCTCTAAAGTCCAGAATAAATTTCAATAATATAATTAAACTATATTGAAAAAACATACTTTAGGATGATATTGTGACATGTATCAAGTAAAATCGAAGCCAGAGAACATATTCACCTTTAACGAGGGCTTTCCAGGAGCCGAGCCCAGGTCCAACTTCGCGCCCAGGAAAAAAAATAAATGGCGCTCCTGTCACTCCAAGAGGTTGTGTTCAATCCCAGGACGAGATAATCAAGTCATTTCTGCTCTCACTTCCGCATGACACCCAGAGGAAGGCGTATGACGTGTTTCTACAGTCCTAAGTGACATGCCCTTTTATAGACAAGCTCTTGAAGAGCGACATCGATTTTGGAAATATCACTTCCGGATAGGAAATGGGCTGTAAAAATAGTTCTGTTCAACTTAGAGAAATAATTAAAACGGTTTTAGAAACTAGAGACTGTTTTCTATCCAATAGTAATAATAATATGCATATTGTAAGAGCAAAAATTGATTAAGAGGCCGTTTGAAAATTGGCACATATTTTCCAGTTTTTCAATACGCCCCCTGCAGCCATAACAAGTTAAGGGAAAAAATTCCACAAATTCACTTTTAACAAGGCACACCAGGTGACTACCTCATGAAGCTGGTTAAGAGAATGCCAAGAGCGTACAAAGCTGTCATCAAGGCAAAGGGTGGCTAATCTGAAGAATCTCACATATAAAATACAGTGGGGAGAACAAGTATTTGATACACTGCCGATTTTGCAGGTTTTCCTACTTACAAAGCATGTAGAGGTCTGTAATTTTTATCATAGGTACACTTCAACTGTGAGAGACGGAATCTAAAACAAAAATCCAGAAAATCACATTGTATGATTTTTAAATAATTAATTTGCATTTTATTGCATGACATAAGTATTTGATCACCTACCAACCAGTAAGAATTCCGGCTCTCACAGACCTGTTAGTTTTTCTTTAAGAAGCCCTCCTGTTCTCCACTCATTACCTGTATTAACTGCACCTGTTTGAACTCGTTACCTGTATAAAAGACACCTGTCCACACACAATCAAACAGATTCCAACCTCTCCACAATGGCCAAGACCAGAGAGCTGTGTAAGGACATCAGGGATAAAATTGTAGACCTGCACAAGGCTGGGATGGGCTACAGGACAATAGGCAAGCAGCTTGGTGAGAAGGAAACAACTGTTGGCGCAATTATTAGAAAATGGAAGAAGTTCAAGATGACGGTCAATCACCCTCGGTCTGGGGCTCCATGCAAGATTTCACCTCGTGGGGCATCAATGATCATGAGGAAGGTGAGGGATCAGCCCAGAACTACACGGCAGGACCTGGTCAATGACCTGAAGAGAGCTGGGACCACAGTCTCAAAGAAAACCATTAGTAACACACTACGCCGTCATGGATTAAAATCCTGCAGCGCACGCAAGGTCCCCCTGCTTAAGCCAGTGCATGTCCAGGCCTGTCTGAAGTTTGCCAATGACCATCTGGATGATCCAGAGGAGGAATGGGAGAAGGTCATGTGGTCTGATGAGACAAAAATAGAGCTTTTTGGTCTAACTCCACTCGCCGTGTTTGGAGGAAGAAGAAGTATGAGTACAACCCCAAGAACACCATCCCAACCGTGAAGCATGGAGGTGGAAACATCATTCTTTGGGGATGCTTTTCTGCAAAGGGGACAGGACGACTGCACCGTATTGAGGGGAGGATGGATGGGGCCATGTATCGCGAGATCTTGGCCAACAACCTCCTTCCCTCAGTAAGAGCATTGAAGATGGGTCGTGGCTGGGTCTTCCAGCATGACAACGACACGAAGCACACAGCCATGGCAACTAAGGAGTGGCTCCGTAAGAAGCATCTCAAGGTCCTGGAGTGGCCTAGCCAGTCTCCAGACCTGAACCCAATAGAAAATCTTTGGAGGGAGCTGAAAATCCGTATTGCCCAGCGACAGCCCCGAAACCTGAAGGATCTGGAGAAGATCTGTAGGGAGGAGTGGGCCAAAATCCCTGCTGCAGTGTGTGCAAACCTAGTCAAGAACTACAGGAAACGTATGATCTCTGTAATTGCAAACAAAGGTTTCTGTACCAAATATTAAGTTCTGCTTTTCTGATGTATCAAATACTTATGTCATGCAATAAAATGCAAATTAATTACTTAAAAATCATACAATGTGATTTTCTGGATTTTTGTTTTAGATTCCGTCTCTCATAGTTGAAGTGTACCTATGATAAAAATTACAGACCTCTACATGCTTTGTAAGTAGGAAAACCTGCAAAATCGGCAGTGTATCAAATACTTGTTCTCCCCACTGTATATATTTGTTTAACACTTTTTTGGTTACTACATGATTCCATATGTGCTATTTCATAGTTTTGATGTCTTCACTGTTATTATACAATGTAGAAAATAGTAAAAATAAAGAAAAACCATTGCATGAGTAGGTGTGCTGGTACTCTATTATTTAGTCTATGTAAAGGCAACATTAAATTAATAATGTGATGGGTGACAGTATTAGCCTATCACTAGTGAATTATTTATGATCACTAGTACATTAAAATAAAATAACTAATGGATATATTGTGGTGGTGTAGGCTATACTAAATGGATTTATTAGCCTTTTTAAAATGTAGCTCAGATCAAAAGGTCTGCATCAGTGGCTTGTCGGCTACGCGTGGAAATCAGGAGATGCTAAACGTGTTCTTGTTAAATAACGGTCAAATAACGGTCAACTGCCGTGAGACCGGCAGTTGACAATCACCGCCACAGTTCTTGGTGGGTGGAGAAATGTAACCACTCTCAAAATGAGGGGTGTTGGGGCTTATGTGGGTGTGCTTTGTGTACCATGGGTGTGGTTTGTGTACCATGGGTGTGGTTTGTGTACCATGGGTGTGGTTTGTGTACCATGGGTGTGGTTTGTGTACCATGGGTGTGTTTTGTGTACCATGGGTGTGGTTTGTGTACCATGGGTGTGGTTTGTGTACCATGGTTGTGTTTTGTGTACCATGGGTGTGGTTTGTGTACCATGGGTGTGGTTTGTGTACCATGGGTGTGGTTTGTGTACCATGGGTGTGTTTTGTGTACCATGGGTGTGGTTTGTGTACCATGGGTGTGGTTTGTGTACCATGGGTGTGGTTTGTGTACCATGGGTGAGGTTTGTGTACCATGGGTGTGGTTTGTGTACCATGGGGATGTTGGGGGATACAGTATGTGTGTGTTTTGTCTTTTGACGTCATAAGGTCATGTCTGTTTGTTCGTCCGTCTGTTTAGTCTGTCCTGTCTGTCTGTCTGTCTGTCTGTCTGTCTGTCTGTCTGTCTGCCTGCCTGCCTGCCTGCCTGCCTGCCTGTCTGCCTGCCTGCCTGCCTGCCTGCCTGTCTGTTTACTCTGCCTGTCTGTTTACTCTGTCTGTCTGTTTACTCTGTCTATATGTCTATATGTCTGTCTGTCTGTGTTTTTTGTTCTGTCTATCTGTATGTCTGGCATTCCTAACTGGCTCCAGGCTCTGTCTGTCCGTCTGTCTAAGAATCTGTCCATGTCTGTGTCCTCTGCTATCCTCTGCCAGGCTTTAAAGGTTTGCCCCTCTCTCTCTGCAGCAGGCTGCCCTTTAAATCTCTCCTATTCTATTATGATTGCAATAAAAGCCTAAGGGAGAGGAGCCTCTCAGCAGGGGACAGACCAGTAAACATCCGGTTGGTCCTGAAAGAAGCCTCTCTTCTCTTTATGGTAGAGACCCGTTAATACTCGCCCTGCTCTGTCTCTGCCTGCAGTACATTTAGGCAAACACAGAGCAGAGTAGGAGACAGCAGTATTTAAATGGCTTAATCAGACACTCTCCCTTTCTCTCTGCCTCAGACTCGGCTCTGAGTCATTCTCTGTGTGTGTGTGTGTGTGTGTGTGTGTGTGTGTGTGTGTGTGTGTGTGTGTGTGTGTGTGTGTGTGTGTGTGTGCGTGTGCGTGTGCGTGTGTGTTCCTCTGGGCTTCAGCCGTGTGTATTCTCACAGTAGAATATGTCATGTCAACCACAGCCAGAAGAGACACAAAGGTAGACTGTCAGCTCTTCTCTTCTGCACCCCAGCTAATATAAACTAATACACAAAACGTAATAAAAACGACTACACAAAGCTTAAGGGAAATGTACTTTCTGTCAACATCAGATGTTCGTTTATCTATTTATTAATTTATCTGTTTACCTTCCCTCAGTAGACGCATGTGGGACTCCTCTCCCTGAAACAGACCCTATAGACATACACAACACCTGTTCTCCCCCTGAAACAGACCCTATAGACATACACAACACCTGTTATCCCCCTGAAACAGACCCTATAGACATACACAACACCTGTTCTCCCCCTGAAACAGACCCTATAGACATACACAACACCTGTTCTCCCCCTGAAACAGACCCTATAGACATACACAACACCTGTTATCCCCCTGAAACAGACCCTATAGACATACACAACACCTGTTCTCCCTCTGAAACAGACCCTATAGACATACACAACACCTGTTCTCCCTCTGAAACAGACCCTATAGACATACACAACACCTGTTCTCCCTCTGAAACAGTCCATATGGGCCCATGCAGGCACGCTGGGAAAGATGAGAATTTGGTAACTTGAAATAATGTATTGATTTTAGCAGAAGTATGGTGTTAGCCTTTTGGTAGGCTGCCATTGTAAATATGAATGTATTCTTAACCTACTTTCCTAGTTAAATAAAGGTTAAATTAAATTAAAATAACCTGGCTGTATACGCAGGGTTCCAGGACCCGAGTCGATGATAACCTGGCTATATACGCAGGGTTCTAGTACCGAGTCGATGATAACCTGGCTATATTCGCAGGGTTCCAGTACCGAGTCATTGATAACCTGGCTATATAGGCGGGGTTCTAGTACCGAGTCGATGATAACCTGGCTATATACGCAGGGTTCCAGTACCGGGTCGATGATAACCTGGCTATATACGCAGGGTTCCAGTACCGGGTCGATGATAACCAGGCTATATACGCAGGGTTCCAGTACCGAGTCGATGATAACCTGGCTATATACGCAGGGTTCCAGTACCGGGTCGATGATAACCTGGCTATATACGCAGGGTTCCAGTACCGAGTCGATGATAACCTGGCTATATAGGCGGGGTTCCAGTACCGAGTCGATGATAACCTGGCTATATACGCGGGGTTCTAGTACCGAGTCGATGATAACCTGGCTATATACGCAGGGTTCTAGTACCGAGTCGATGATAACCTGGCTATATACGCAGGGTTCCAGTACCGAGTCGATGATAACATGGCTATATACGCAGGGTTCCAGTACCGAGTCGATGATAACCTGGCTATATACGCAGGGTTCCAGTACCGAGTCGATGATAACATGGCTATATACGCAGGGTTCCAGTACCGAGTCGATGATAACCTGGCTATATACGCAGGGTTCCAGTACCGAGTCGATGATAACCTGGCTATATACGCAGGGTTCCAGTACCGAGTCGATGATAACCTGACTATATACGCAGGGTTCTAGTACCGAGTCGATGATAACCTGGCTATATACGCAGGGTTCCAGTACCGAGTCGATGATAACCTGGCTATATACGCAGGGTTCCAGTACCGAGTCGATGATAACCTGACTATATACGCAGGGTTCTAGTACCGAGTCGATGATAACCTGGCTATATACGCAGGGTTCTAGTACCGAGTCAATGATAACCTGGCTATATACGCAGGGTTCCAGTACTGAGTCGATGATAACCTGGCTATATACGCAGGGTTCCAGTACTGAGTCGATGATAACCTGGATATATACGCGGGGTTCCAGTACCGAGTCGGTGATAACCTGGCTATATACGCAGGGTTCCAGTACTGAGTCGATGATAACCTGGCTATATACGCAGGGTTCCAGTACCTAGTCGATGATAACCTGGCTATATACGCGGGGTTCCAGTACCGAGTCGGTGATAACCTGGCTATATACGCAGGGTTCCAGTACCGAGTCTGTGATAACCTGGCTATATACGCGGGGTTCCAGTACCGAGTCTGTGATAACCTGGCTATATACGCAGGGTTCCAGTACCGAGTCGGTGATAACCTGGCTATATACGCAGGGTTCCAGTACCGAGTCTGTGATAACCTGGCTATATACGCGGGCTTCCAGTCCCGAGTCGATGATAACCTGGCTATATACGCAGGGTTCCAGTACCGAGTCGGTGATAACCTGGCTATATACGCAGGGTTCCAGTACCGAGTGGATGATAACCTGGCTATATACGCAGGGTTCCAGTACTGAGTCGATGATAACCTGGCTATATACGCAGGGTTCCAGTACCGAGTCGGTGATAACCTGGCTATATACGCGGGCTTCCAGTCCCGAGTCGATGATAACCTGGCTATATACGCAGGGTTCCAGTACCGAGTGGATGATAACCTGGCTATATACGCAGGGTTCCAGTACCGAGTCGATGATAACCTGGCTATATACGCAGGTTTCCAGTACCGAGTCGATGATAACCTGGCTATATACGCGGGCTTCCAGTACCGAGTCGATGTGCAGAGGTACAAGTGTAAAAGTATAACTTTAGTCCGTCCTCTCGCCCCGACCCGGGCGCGAACCAGGGACTCTCTGCACACATCAACAACAGTCACCCACGAAGCATCGTTACCCATCGCTCCACAAAAGCCGCGGTCCTTGCAGAGCAAGGGGAACCACTACTTCAAGG